>NC_140969.1:98318357-98395857 GCF_056783735.1 Eptatretus burgeri
TTGACTTACAACTTTAAGAGTATTCACATTTCAGGCCACTGAATTCAACCACCAATTGTTTTTAAGGTCAACATAGGCCAAAGGTCAACAAATCCGGTGGTATTTCTAAAATCTTCAATTTTCATCCCATTGACTTGAAATTTGGAGAGGATTTATATTTCAGGTCACTGAATTCAACCAAGAATTAATTTTGAGGTCAACATAGACCAAAAGGTCAACATAAGCCAAAGGTCAACAACTTAGGTGACATTTCTAAAATCATAAATTTTCATCCGATTGACTTGATATTTGAACAGGATTTGCATATCTGGTAACTGAATTCAAAGAACAATTATTTTTGAGGTCAAAGGGTCAAGATAAGCATAATCTCTACAACTGAGAGATAGGCTAAAACTATATATATATATATATATATATATATTGATATCTCAAAAAGTTGTGGACGAGTTATGACAAAACTATGTGGATGAATTAGTGAGGTGACAATAACAAGCGGATTAGATTTTGCTTCAGATCCAGCCCATCAGTGGGATACAAATCCAGAAGCTGTTCAGCCTGGCGGAGGTATGCGCTCAACCGAATACCTTTCTGGGACATTATTATGTATTCACTCATTCACACTGCCCAATAGTGTCTTCATTTTGGCCTAGTATTTCCATCTCCCCTTTTATCGCAATCTTATATTGGTTGTTTAAACGTAAGCCAACAAACAATTTATCTCCTATTTCCTTGACATTGATCATAACCATCTATTAGTTTGTTTGTTTTTTTGCCATATTTTGTCACAAGCCAAACCATTAAGTAATCATGTCCTTATTTTTTTCATATCTTTTATCCTCTGCTGTTATCCTTAACCCCTGCAGTCCATTCGTCCAGCTACACTCAGTGCTGCGTTCACTTCCAAACAGTCACACACCCCTTTTTTCCATCTTTCATGCACTTTTTTATTCTTCTTTCATGCATTTTTTTTCCTTCTTTCATGCTCTTTTTTTCCTTCTTTCATGCACTTTTTTCCTTCTTTCATGCACTTTTTTTTCCTTCTTTCATGCACTTTTTTCCTTCTTTCATGCACTTTTTTTCCTTCTTTCATGCACTTTTTTCCCTTCTTTCATGCACTTTTTTCCTTCTTTCATGCACCTTTTTTCCTTCTTTCATGCACTTTTTTTCCTTCTTTCATGCACTTTTTTCCTTCTTTCATGCACTTTTTTAACCTTCTTTCATGCACTTTTTTTTCCTTCTTTCATGCACTTTTTTCCTTCTTTCATGCACTTTTTTTCCTTCTTTCATGCACTTTTTTAAACCTTCTTTCATGCACTTTTTTTCCTTCTTTCATGCACTTTTTTCCCTTCTTTCATGCTCTTTTTTTCCTTCTTTCATGCACTTTTTTTTCCTTCTTTCATGCACTTTTTTTTCCTTCTTTCATGCACTTTTTTTCCTTCTTTCGTGCACTTTTTTTCCTTCCTCCCTCAATTGCTTTCTGGTTATTTTTCTTTCGTATGTTGCACATGCCTGGGGGTAACGTAATTTGCTGGGGATGCAGCTGTGCCATTGATGCAGTGCCCTATGCGGGTAAAAGCAGCAATTTGTAACCTGTTCAGGGTGCCGGCGATAACTCGCCTACTCTTCATGAAGGACACCGTGGGGGGGGGGGGGTCTTTAACGTCCATCCGAGGGACGGCGCACACATTGACGAATCACGTACCGCTTTGTAAAACACCAGGATGACAGTTTACAGCTGGGTCATGACTCGAAGTCTCGAACCCAGGCTGGACAGTTGGAGGTGAATGCGCGTACCTCGAGGCTATCCTGCCATCCGTGCTTTTTTACTTTGAAAAACATGATAAAAACGCCTTTTAAAGAAGTATTCGCTTTAACGTTTGGATTCCTCGTTAAAACATTGCGAAGTTGTGTCGAGGTTGTGAAACTTTTGTGAAAGTCACGTGACCGTTGCACAGTGCCCCTTTTGTCTAGTGCTTCACTTTAATGCCCTGTGGATATATCTCCTTTCACCTACTCACACGACTACGGTGGAATATCTATTTGCACATTCTCTTTTTACCAAAAGTGGGCACAGAAAGCTCAAGGACATTCATTTGTTTTGACACAATGCAGGTTTTTGTTTTTATTTTTCTTGGAATTTTTTTTTTCCTTCCAAAATGATTGTTTTAATTGTGCAGTAAATGGGGAAAGTTATTTAATGAGCATGGCTTGCACAAGTGGAACAATAAATAATAAATGGGGGAGATTGTAAAAAAAAACAAAAAAAAAAAACATGTAATTGTAATACCTTGACAGGAGTTCTTCGGAGGGAAATGAAGAGAAACTAAATAAATACAGATGTCAGTTTTGTTTTGTGTTTTATAAAATGCAAGCCCAGACTGTTAACAGGGCTTCAGAGAGTTCACGAGTCGAGAAACTTTTTGAGGCTCGAGCCAATGCCAGACAGGTCGCCACTCCGTGATTGCAGGATACCCCGGAGAGTTTGACAGGCATCAGTAATTTGGTCAGGATGCCGGGGATAGCTCACCTACTCTTCGCGAAGGATACCGTTGGATATCTTAAGGTTCGCAAACACGATGATGGCAGTCGCGTCCTCCGATTTGACCTCCATCCGAGGGATCACGGTGCACTCATTGATGCCTCGCTCTGCCTGAGAAATGTCACGATGGTAGATATAGCCGAGATTCGAACACGGGCAAGACGGTTCAGAGGAGAGTGTGTATAGTTTTCGGCCTGTGTGCATATTTCTAGGCCTGTGTGCATACTTTTAGGCCTATGTGCATAGTTTTAGGCCTGTGTGCATAGTTTTAGGCCTGTGTGCATACTTTTAGGCCTATGTGCATACTTTTAGGCCTGTGTGCATACTTTTAGGCCTGTGTGCATACTTTTAGGCCTGTGTGCATACTTTTAGGCCTGTGTGCATGCTTTTAGGCCTGTGTGCATACTTTTAGGCCTGTGTGCATACTTTTAGGCCTGTGTGCATACTTTTAGGCCTGTGTGCATACTTTTAGGCCTGTGTGCATACTTTTAGGCCTGTGTGCATACTTTTAGGCCTGTGTGCATACTTTTAGGCCTGTGTGCATACTTTTAGGCCTGTGTGCATACTTTTAGGCCTGTGTGCATACTTTCAGGCCTGTATTTCTAGGCCTGTGTGCACACTTTCAGGCCTGTATTTCTGGGCCTGTGTGCACACTTTCAGGCCTGTATTTCTAGGTCTGTGTGCATACTTTTAGGTCTGTGTGCATATTTCTCGGCATGTGTGCATATTTTTAGGCCTGTGTGCATACTTTTAGGCCTGTGTGCATATTTCTAGGCCTGTGTACATACTTTTAGGCCTGTGTGCATATTTCTAGGCCTGTGTGCATACTTTTAGGCCTGTGTGCATACCTTCAGGCCTGTATTTCTAGGCCTGTGTGCACACTTTTAGGCCTGTATTTCTAGGCCTGTGTGCATACCTTCAGGCCTGTATTTCTAGGCCTGTGTGCACACTTTTAGGCCTGTATTTCTAGGCCTGTGTGCATACTTTCAGGCCTTTATTTCTAGGCCTGTGTGCATACTTTTAGGCCTGTGTGCATATTTCTAGGCCTGTGTGCATACTTTTAGGCCTGTATGCATATTTCTAGGCCTGTGTACATACTTTTAGGTCTGTGTGTCTATTTCTAGGCCTGTGTGCATACTTTTAGGCCTGTGCGCATATTTTTAGGCCTGTGTGCATACTTTCAGGCACGTGTGCATATATCTAGGCCTGTGTGCACACTTTCAGGCCTGTATTTATAGTCCTGTGTGCATATTTCTAGGCCTGTGTGCATACTTTCAGGCCTGTGTGCATACTTTCAGGCCTGTGTGCACACTTCTAGGCATGTGTGCATACTTTTTTGGCCTGTGTACCTACTTTTAGGCCTGTGTACATACTTTTAGGCCTGTGTACATACTTTTAGGCCTGTGTGCATATTTCTAGGCCTGTGTGCATATTTCTAGGCCTGTGTGTATACCCCGAGCCTAGTCTATTGTACCAATATGTCACAAGAAAGACACTTGCCACTTAAATAACTTCTCCACTAAGTTTTGTCATAACATTTTGTTAAAAAGATTTTGAGCTGATAGGCATCACGGGCCTTAGGAAAACCGACCTCAGTGATGTAGGCAGCAGTCTGTTCGCTTATAAACCACACAAGTAAGTGTGTGGCATTCTCTCAAGCAGGACTTAAGGCCATGTCATTATAAAAGGTCTTTGTCTGGGTCATTATTTACTTTGAACAATGTATACTGTATATGCATCAGGATGAATATAATTGGTTTTGGGTCGTTTATTTTCACATATCTTTTCAACATATCTCGAGGGATTGTGAGTTGGACAGGTGACCATGATGGCCATGACCTGCTCATGGTCACACATCTTTTCTGCTTATCTCACGGGATTGTGAGTTGGAGAGGTGATCATGATGGGTGAGGAGGAGGTCTGAAGGCTTGAAGTGGGGATGGGATTGATGCCTTTGGGTTGGTACGGGGAGGGTGAGGACTTGGGGGTGGGGCAGAGAGAAAAGATGGGACAGAGTAGGGAGGTTGAGGCTTGGGGGAGTGGGGGGAAAATTGAGGATTACCAGTGGGGGAGGGGTTTAGGTGTTGTGATTGGTGGAATTGAAGGCTTGAAGTGGGGAGGGGATTGACACTTTAGGGTTGGGAGTGGAGAGTGAGTTCTTTGGGTTTTGAGGAGAAGGTTGAGGACTTGGGGTTTGAGGGGGAGGGATAGTTGAGGACTTGAAGTCACAGTTTACATTACGTGGAATTTCCAAGAGTCCCTGCTGTTTCGTACACATGCTTTGTGCTGGTGTCACTTCAAATATGAGTGAAATTAATCCAGTTGTGCTTCAGATTAAAAAAAAAATTTCAACACATGGTGATTGATTTATTTAATAAAGCAAAAGGAAATTGAATGTAAATTACTTCTGAGTATTAACTAACCTGTACAGTGGTATCCATATCACCCTGCCAACAATATAGCGGTTATTTCAATGATTGTAAAGACTCAAAGTGAAAGTACATGATGAAAAAAACAAAAGAATAACAATAATGGTACTCTGTAGAGCGCATACCTCCGCCAGGCTGAACAGTTTACGTTTTGTATTCCACCGATTGGCTCGATCTGCATCCTGACCTGAACCAAAATCGATTCGGCTTGTTCTTGGCACCTACCAAACTCATCCATCAAGTTTCGTCTGAATCCGTCCACAACCTTTTGAGATATCCTGTTCACAGACAGACAGACAGACAGACAGACAGAAAAACATAACAGCTAATGAGAATTATTACTTGGCAGAAAAAATTTTTTTGACAAGGATGTTGATCGCCTCCATATGTTTGTGTGTTTGTGTCTTTGTTTGTCTGTCCGCTCACCTCCAGCCCAAACCGCTCAACCGATCATTCTGAAATTTTCAGAGATTAATGTCACCGACCTGCAACGGTCCCTCATTGAAGTTTCGTAAAATTCGGTCGACCAAAAATGTCTACATAGGCCAATAGGCCAATTTTAGCCAAATTTTATAAAATCCTCAAATTTCATCCTATTGACTTGAAATTTGAAGAGGACTTGCATATCAGGTCAGTGAATTCAACCACCTATTACTTTCGAGGTTATCATATCATAGGTCAAAAGGTCAACATAGGCCATAAGGTCAACCCAAAATAGGCCAAATTTTTAAATTGTTTCTAAAATTGTGAATTTTCATCCAATTGACTTGAAATTTGAAAACCATTTGCGCATCAGGAACCTGAAATCAGCCACCTTTTAATTTTGAGATCAACAAAGGCCAAAAGGTCAAATTGGGCCAAATTTTCTAATATCCTCAATTTTCATTCAATTGACTTGAAATTTGAAGACCATTTGCATATGAGGTTACTGAACTCGACCACCTATTAATTTTAGGTCAATATAGACCAAAAGGTCAACAGAGGCCAAGTTTCTAAATCCTCAATTTTCATCCAATTGAATTGAAATTTTACAAAGGATTTACATATCAGGTCACTGAATTCAACCACCTATTATTTTTGTGGTCACCACAGGCAAAAATGGCAAAATAAGCCAAAAGGCCAATTTGGACCAAATTTTGTAAAATCCTCAATTTTCATCCGATTGACTTGAAATTTGAAAAGCATTTTCATGTCAGGTCGCTGAATTCAACTACCGATTAATTTTAAGGTCTAAAGGTCAACACAGGTCTATTTTCTAAAATTGATAGATAGGGCCAAAAACGAAATATAACACTTTATCTCAAAAAGTTGTGGACGAGTTACGACAAAACAAGTTGGATGAGTTGAATGAGGTGACAAGAACAAGCGGATTGGATTTTGGTTCGGATCCAGCCCATCAGTGGGATACAAAACATAAACTTTTCCACCTGGCAGAGGTATGCGCTTTACCGAGTGCCATTCTACTTTGTGCTGTTTTGCCAAGTTGTCACTCTATGAGTGATTTTTCATTTTCATTCTCGAGACATATTTACAGGCTTCATTGCCATTTTCTGGAAGCTCTACAATGAACCGCCATGCACAACATGCGTAGCAGAGATTTTGAGAAAATAACTTTCTGTTCCTGCGTGGATACTTTGAGCAACGTGTGTTACAAACAAGTCGTTCCATTACAGTTACCCTAACCCACTGAGTCAAACTTTATAGTGACTGAGGGATCAGAGACCAAATGCGTGGGCTCGTTCCTCACAGGCGGGCTTTGCCAGGCCTTGCAGGCTATTCGAGAATTGGACCGAGCCGGGTCTTCCTGTGCAGCAGATGATGCCTTTGGGCAGATGTTTGGTGGACTCGCCCACAGGCACGAGCGACCAGTTGTGTAAACAGCCAGTGCTCCTCGTGCTCGCTTGTTTCTCCTGCTGATGGTGTTTGTTATCATTTAAAACGGGGCGCAATGGCGCGGAGCAGTGTTATACAAACGTTTACTTGTGGACACGGCAAGTGGCACCAAGTGGTTAAGTTCTTCAAATTAAAATAAAAATACAAAAAAATAAAAGCATTGTTTAACCATCAAGTCTCTCTGACGTTTTGGAAGTCTATTAAACAGTTGGTGCCAATTTTAAATCGAGCGGACTACCAATTGTTTGACGTTTTAGATCTTTCTTGCATGCACACTGTTCTAGAAGTAACAGCACTCCTGCTACAGCCATGGTATTTACTTTGATCACTTGACGTGTTTAACCCTCTTCCCCCACTACAATTGTGTGACAAGCTACCTGATCAATTCGATGTGGTACACCATATTTGGAGGTGATACCAATGCATTTAGACACCATTCAGTGGTTCAATTACTTCGTTTATTTTCCATGGTATAGCAAGGCATGCGAGTGTCAGCACTGCTAATGGTAATTGTCGATGGAATCAGTATTTTTCTGAACTGTACAATTCAATCGAGCTACTTAAAAATAAGTATTGTCCCACCACAAAGCATGTCCTACGATTGGTGAAGGAATTATGATATTGATCCCCTTCCTGCCATAGGGATTATGGATGAAATGAGCATTATTATTTGGTCGGTTATACATCCATGTACTGTGCGTGACTGATCTGAGTAACGTGTGTTTTGAGTTAGGGTTAATGAGACCCAGCGGCAGCGGGAGCGCAGCGGGAAAGAGAAGAAAACAAACGCTGCGGCCGGTTAGCTCTGCTTCATGGCATCTGCTTCGCAGTATGCTTGCAGGCTCAGCCATATGCCAGGTCCAGTGCTGGAGGCGGCGTATCAGAGTGCAAACAGGCTCTCTCCCTGATCCCGGACTTAAGCCTTGCGGTCAATTTGACAGCACCAGAAAGGTCTCTGAGCTTTCACTACTATATTAAGACCTACAAGAAGCTGTTGGGTGCCTGATAGCTCTTGTTAAGAGTTTGAGTTGCCTGTTTCCAGGTTTGAGGCCTGCTATCTTGCATCCAGAGGTTGTCAACAAATTGCAAGGTGATGCAATCAACTTACCATGTAGATTTATAGGCTTTTGAAGGCCAAGTAAGAAACCATAAGTGTATAATTTTTAATATCAGTTCCTCAATCAGTCAGTGAGTGATAAGAATGATACATATATATTATAATGTGCCAGCCCCCACCTTTGGTTATTTAGGGGGATGTTCTGATAATTTTCATCACTCTTCAGAAAGGTTAGCGGAAGCATGTCGCTTGGTACTTGTTGATCTAAACTGTTGAGTGTTTGTTCAATCATGTATGTGTGTGTGCATGTATGCATCTTATATATATATATATATATATATATATATATATATATATATATATATATATATATATATATATATATATATATATATATGTATCCATCTTCTATATTATATGTTACTGAAACTCTCATCTTATATGTATGTATGTATGTTCCCGAAATACAGCCAAAACGGTACATGATAGCAAAAAATTTTTAGGACCACCTTACTCACCATTCAACTGCAGTGTGCAGTATCAAGTTTAGTTAAAATCGGGCAACGGAAAAATGTATTAAAAAAATCAATTCCCAATTCAGTCAAGTACTCTTCTGGAGTATTTGATCAATGCAAACAACCTTAGATGTATAGTTTGCTGGAGCTATCTTTTTACTTTTTTATTGAAATGATTTATTTTAAAATCTCAAACATTTAGTATAGACAAAGGAGGATTTATTTTTAAGCATAAAAGAAACATCGCCATTTTGATCTAATAGTTCCATGTTCATTTATAAATAAAATTGTGTTTAGAAGATAACGCACAATAATTTCTTCGACTTTCTTTTCTCCGTTTTTTTTTTATTTCACGTTGACGCGCAATATCAAATTTCGTTAAAATCGGGCAACGAAAAAATTATTAAAAAATCAATTCCCGATTCAGTCAAGTACTCTTCGGGATTATTTGATCAATGCAAACAACCTCAGCGGTATAGTTCACTGGAGCTCTTTTTTTAATTTCATTTAATTTTATTTTTGAAATGATTTTTTATCAACCGCTGTCACAACAAGAACCCAACGGGTTCACGGGTCATCTAGTATATTACTAAATCTCTCCTCTTGTATGTACCTATGGATGTATGTATATATGCATGTATGTTCCCGAAATACAGCCAAAACGGAACACGATAGTGCAAAAGTTTTAGGGCCACCTTACTCATCATTCTCCTGCGGTGTGCAGTATCAAGTTTCGTTCAAATCCGGCAACGAAAAAAATTATTAAAAAATCAATTCCCAATTCAGTCAAGTACTCTTTGGGAGTATTTGATCAATGCAAACAACCTCAGCAGTATAGTTCGCTGGAGCTATCTGTCTTTTTTTCTTGAAATGATTTTTTTCATCAACCGCTGTCACAACGGGAACCCAACGGGTTCACAGGGCATCTAGTATATGCGAGTGTGCAAGGCGCAAGCAGCACATTCCTTTCAACCCATTTCTGGACTAATTATATCGATCGGGTTTCGTCCCGCGCACACGATAGCAGAATCGGGTGAACACGAGCGCTGGCCACATGTGTAATGGCATATCGGAATGGAAGATGCATGGAATGTGCTCTCAAAGGCAGACCCGTGCACCGCTTGTGACACTTTGTTATCATACAGAGCCGGGCACGAATGGACACATCTTACTGTCTGTGCATGGGTTTGCCGTAACATCTTACCTCCTCGCCTCTACGGCAAGCAAAGCTGCTATCGGGCGGAGACATGTTGTACAGCTCGGGCCACGTTGGCACACACGGAGCGGGCGTGTTGGCCAGCGCTGGTCGGAGCGGGTGTTCGGGACCGACGCCACTCTCGGCCGGTCGTCAGGGCATGGCCCGGGGGTTCGTACAAGGCGATTCATGGCGCAGAGTTCGGTGTGGGCGATTCGTATCATGTCATGAGGTCGGAGCAAAACTTTTTTACGGCTCGGGGTAACCTTGCCGGAAGTGGAATGCTGCGGTTTCCGGCCATCGCGAGCGGGTCGCGCAGGAGGTCGGGGCCAATCAGAGCACCCGATTCGGGTGACGACACCGAGTTTCGGGGTGGCCCCCCACCCTGCGCCGCGGGGCCTATAAAGGTCCGAGTGGAGCCTTCCCTCTCTCTCTGCCCTGTCTCGCCTCCGCTCAAGCTGGTCTTCGACTCCACCTGCTGTCATCACCTCGACTCCGCCTTCTGTCGTCATTGCTGGACTCCTCCTCCTCTTCTCCGCCTTCACTACACTGACTCCACCCACCCACCTGGTCCCGCCGACCACTCTGTACACTCGCTCTGGACTCCACCCTCCCAGCTCAAGCCCCTCCTTCACGCCCACGGTCTCGACGAGAGCTGCCCGAAGCAGGAGATGACGTGCCAGCTGTCAGGGGGGTACCGCACCACGGAGCATTCCTCCCAAACTTATTGGTGGCGCGTTCGGGTACCGCGTATCAATTATACCAAGGTACCGAGAGACCGTAGCCTCAACTCCTCTCCTGGCTTGCTTCAATTCCTCTTCATCGGGTTTTGTGTGTGTGTGTGTGTGTGTGTGTGTGTGTGTTTGTGTGTGTGTGTGTGTGTGTGTGTGTGTGTGTGTGTGTGTGTGTGTGTGTGTGTGTGTCCTGGCGCCTGTCTATATAAGTAAGCCTGCAGAAGATTGTTATTATTATTTTTGGGTAAGGTCTGCTCTGCGTCCGCTTTCATAAGTTGCTTGTTATTGTCGCACCACACCTCTCTTCCCTATCTCTGCACAACACATCCCAATAAACTTATTCCCTGTACCACATACTTTTCCTTGCCCAATTGTAAATAATTTATTATTAGGAATGTTCCCAGCTCATTTTTGTCTTTCACCTTCATTGGTCCAGCATGGTCCGAATCCTAGCTTAGCAGGGACTTTATTCCCAACAATCTGTTCCTTTTAGCCGGTACGTCCTTGGCAGTGTCGCGCGGCTGCATCCGATCCGGTAAAGTGATCTGGTCCGGAAGAGTGATCCGGTTCGGACAATGCATACTGAAGGCGTGTTCCCCGGTAATTAAATCACGTGGTTATTTTTGGCTAACCGGATTAACTAAATGGAGGACCGTAAGTCATGTGGTTGAGTTAGTGGCTTCCACGGTCGGTTAAGCGACCCACCGAGTCACGGAATTATCTGTGTGCGACGGCCTACAATTCCGGGGAGTCTCGTGGGAGCCGAGATAGCTTCTCCCCCTCGTGGTCTCACCCGACCGCCGGCCTGCAACAATACGTGTGTGTGTGTGTGTGTGTGTGTGTGTGTGTGTGTGTGTGTGTGTGTGTGTGTGTATATATATATATAATTCCAGGTGTGTGTGTGTGTGTGTGTGTGTGTGTGTGTGTGTGTGTGTGTGACCGCTGTTTCTCGACAACCTCTGGTCCGATCTAATTGAAACTTGCCAGGTATATTGCTGGGGACCTGAGGATGTGCCATTTCAAGGTTTGATATTAATCGGACAATTGGTTCCCAAGTTATGGCCATTTATTTACCAAACCAATGACAGGACACGTTGCTGCATAGGCGTGGCCGATGGGGAAAGGGCACCTTGGTTACCAATGACAGGACACGTTGCTGTGGCCATTTATTTACCAAACCAATGACAGGACACGTTGCTGCGTAGGCGTGGCCGATGGGGAAAGGGCGCCTTAGTTACCGTGGCGTAGGAGTAGCAATGGTCAATGGCAGCGAATGTCATGGCTAGCAAAGACAGGGAGGTAAACTTGATTTTAATTTGGATTTTAATTAACTCTGTGTGTGTGTGTGTGAGTATCACAGCAGTTGTTACTTCAATGCAAGCGATAATTCGTGGAATGCATGTGAACATTCCATACAGGTGCGCACCACTTCCGGATAGTGATGACTTACTGTATTGTAATAATTTCTCGATTTCTTATACGCATTTATAGATAAACACAATGCCCCAATCCAGTCGTCGTTTACGAGAGCGAAGGAACGGACTGTGTGGTTGTTGTTTCTGGCACACGGTTTGAAAGTTTTTTTTTTTTTTTTTTTTTTTTTTTTTTTTTTGCACGTACTAATATATATATATATATATATATATATATATATATATATATATATATATATATATATATATATATATATATATATATATATATATATATATATATATATGTACACATGTATATTTGTATGTGTATATATACACATACATAAACATATTTATATATATATATATATTTATATATATATATATATATATATATATATATATATATATATATATATATATATATATATATATATATATCATTGGACAGAAAGAAAATGCAGTGTGATAAAAGAATGCCAGATCCAGTTTTCCTTCCCATTGCTGTGAGTTATTCTCATTTCCCCACAGCTTCCTTTACACAGGGTAGATAGTGTTGCTAAGTTGCACACATGTTTGTATGGCCATGTTGGATCAAACGGTGAGCACGACCAAGTAACACAAGATATTGTTATGGACATTCCTTTACAGATGGTACTTTTATGAGACAGGTTGGCAGTGAATTCGGAGTAAAAATACGACCCGATTTGAGAGTGGGGAAAGTGGGCCAAGTGAGGAGAGTGGGGCTGCGTAACATCAGGAAAGAGGAATGTTGAGGGAGGGATGGCAGTTGGCAATCCGGAATTCCTGGCAAGTCAGAAATTTGGGTCAGAAGAAGAGTGGGGAATGGGAAAGGGGGGAGGGGTAAATGGGAAGATGATGGGGAGGGGGTTCAAGTGTTGGAGGGAAAAAATTGAATATTTGTTTTTTGGGTTTAAAATCTCAACAACCCATATTCTTGGTTCAGGCATATCATAAGACAGCACAATTCACACCAATCATTCAATTGCTCACTTGATAATGATCAAATTGCAATTTTGTTGTTTCTTTTCTGCACATGAAACACACAAAGGAAATCATACCTTCAGGTGTTGTGCTCACGCCGTACAGACGGTATAACTCTTTAAGGTGGGACAGCTCAGTGTACCCATCTGAGCACGTGACTCTAATGTGTTATTTCTGCCTTAGTTCAATCCATTGTGTTGTTGATGTAAATTTATCCGCCCTCTACGGACGTGTGCTTGTCTTCCCAGATCATGTGATATTGGTAAAGGCTTTTCCATGAGCTTGTTCTGATGTTGAACTGATTCGCACACAGCTTCGTGTCGTGACATTATTTGCTTCCAAGTTCATCGTGGATAAAGTGAGAGCAAGGTGGGGGCAAGATACCTCCCTTATGATATTATACATCCTCCTTGGTCCTTTTGTTCAGTATACTCGACATTCTTCATTTGAAATTGACCGTCAGCTATACCATCAGCAGGAGAGCCCTCTAGTGTGTACATTCACGATACTGAATAGGTAACCAGCACCGTGAGAAAAGGGGGGGGGGGAGAGGGGGTGATTGGATGGAGGGGATACCCAACCCAACATTGCTCAAAGTTAAAAAAAAAAAAAACAATGCAGAAATATAATTCGTTTTGGGTGGTCGCTAGACTACCGTTATTCTCAGGTTGTCCGTCTATCTGTATGTATGTAATGGACAGCTCTGGAGGCCAGAGGAGTCAACAGATTTTGATGAAACTTGACTGGTAGGTTCATACCAGGATCTAGTTGTATGCTTTTGAGAACCGTTGCTATGGACACCACCATTGCCGAGCAACGGGACTTTGAAATTTTTGAAGAAATCCGAAATGTTTTTTTTTTCTATATATTTTTTCGAAAATCAAAAATCGGCTTCTGCGCTTTTATGCGCACTATAATGAAACTATTTGTCAAAAAATTTCAGCCCGATCCGTCAAGAACTGTATGACTAGTATGCAATTATATAGCGACCACCCATGTCGCCTACCGGCTTGTTTTATTTTTGCCCTCGCCGGAGGAGAGGGGTATTGCATTTGTGTCCATTTGTTTGTTTGTCTGTCAAGTTTGTTTGTTTCTTTGTCCGCACAGAACTTTAGTGTTTTTCTCCGTAACCGCTTGTCGGATTGAAACGAAATTGTCACCATAGGAGCAACGAGAACATTTCATTGATAATCATGATGTCATTGGTCACATGGTGTGGCAACCACGTTGGAAAAAACGGAAAAAATTTGGACCTCTGTATCTCTTAAACCACACCAAGGAAAAAAACATTGAAACTTGGCACATGAAAGTACTCCTCAAAGGGAATAAGTGTGATTTTTCTTTTAATAACGTGTTATGTACCTTGGTTATGATGTCATAATTGCATATGTAGAACGCTACATCTGATCAGTTTGAAAATTTTCGAGGGTCATCTAGGGATGTGTCAGGTCAGGTGAGATTACATCTGTGACTTGCTACAGGTACCATGTAAACTTGTACTAACCTGTTCCTTGGCCGGTTGTCGAAAACTAAACCATCTCCCCCACCAAGTTTCTTGGTGAGGAGTGTGTATGATATGGACACCCAACAGGTTGAAGAACAAAACCTGTCAAAGGGCGGAGGAGCTCCTTGTGAGCCAACGGCCATCCATATCTAGTGCCCAACTGTGTCTGCGGACGTCCTCCTGCAGTTGGGTTATTTTTTTATTAGGAGGTTGGTGGCAGGATTTGCACTCCGGCCACCGTAAAACCCTTCATTCCGCAAAACATACCAAAAGCATAACAAAATCTGAAACCCACTCCATGGGAGTACCTCCTGTGCAGCTTTCCTTCTTTTGGCAGCTCACCGGATAACTGGATTGGGGAAAAGCATTCGGGACCCCCAATCTTTAATGAAAGGAAGGAAACCACAGGGTAACCTTCCCGGGTCAGATTGCGGGAGAGTGTGTCGGGGTGGTGCTGAGGTGTCATCCACCAAACGGCGGACTCCTTGGGTTAACCTGAGGCGGTCCCTTCGGGTGGGTAACTGAATGTCCTATCCCCAAGAATAGAATATTCAGGTCCTGAATCTCTTTCAGGACATTGCAGCACTCTCTGAGGTTCGGAGACGGGATTGCGGCGAGATCATGGTGGGTGGTTTTACCTACTATCAGTCTGGTCGCTCTCGCTCTGATGGTTACCATACCCAAGGAGTTGCTGTAGCTGTGTCCAATAAGCTGACTCCAATGATAATTGAGGAAACACCAGTCAACGAGCGTATTATGAGACAAAGGGTTCATCACTCCTTGGGAGTCATTTCCCCAGTCTCTGGATTTGCTCCGACTGAGGTGAGAGATCTCACCGTGAAGAACACATTCCATGTCACGCTCAAGTCTGTGGTTGATCAGTGCCCCAGGCGAGATACTCTTCTAGCCTTGAGGGATTTCAATGCATCGACTGGAACTGAAAGGGATGGTTATGAGACATGTGTTGATCCCCATGGGTTTGGAACTGTGAACCAGAATAGCACTAAGTTCCTTGACTTTGCAAGAACTCATGGACTTGGGGTGACCAGTTCATGGTTTCAGCGTCCACAGACTCATTGCTGGACTTGGTATTCCAACGCTGGCGGTGTGGCAAAGGAGATTTACCATGTGCTCGTTGATGGTCGCTGGAGGATGATCCAGAACTGCAGGGTCGACCAGAGTGCTCAGGTCCTCAATACTGACCACAGGGTTGTTGTAGCAACTCTGAAGTTGCACTGTAAATCCAGGAGAATGGTACCATCCCAGCCTAGGCCAGATGTTGGCAAGCTCAAGGATGAGAGGGTAGTTGAGGAGTTTGCGAACAGGCTGAGTGCAGATTTGGGGGGTCTGGGTGCTTTGGGAGATCCTGAAGAGTTGTGGAGTGCCTTCAAGACCACCGTCCTTGATGTTGCCGGAAGATGTCATGGAACTCACCGGAGGGCAAAGAAGAATTTTGTGTCTCAAGGGACACCTAATACCATTGACCAGAGTCACAGGGCCAGGCTTAATGGCAGAGCTGAGCTGTTCAGGAAGCTGAGGCGTAAAACTGTACGTGCGCTAAGGGTGGACAAGAAGGCCTATATGCGAGGAATCTGTGAGGGGGTAGAGTATCACCTGTGGTCAAGTGATTCCCGCCCTGCTTACAAGGGAATTCTTGCATTGCGTTCATCCAAGCCCATCCCTTGGTGTACTGTGGTTAGAGCGGAGGGTGGTGGGCTCTTGGCAGAAGAGTCCGAAGTGAAGGCCCGCTGGGCATGTTACTTTGAGCAGTTGTACCAGGCTGATCCAGCAGCTGTTGAATTGGATGTCGGGGTGTTACAATCCCAATTGCTGACCTTCCAATCAACTGTGGTCCACCTTCGTTTGTGGAAACAGGCTGTGGCGAACCGGTTGAAATGGGCTAAAGCTCCAGGGATCTGTGGCATCCCTGCTGAACTTCTCAACGTTGGTGGAAATGTTGTACTCGTGTCATTGCATGCAGTTCTCTGCTCTGCCTGGAACACAGGCATCATCCCAACTGACTGGAAGAGGGGCCTTGTTGTCCCTCTCTGGAAAGGGAAGGGTGATCGCCAAGACTGCAACAACGACCGAGGCAATGCTGTTCTCAGTGCCGGGCAAGGTCTTTGCTTGGATAATTCTTGATAGGGTTCACCACCATCTGCTTGAGCACCAGCGTCCAGAGCAGTCAGGCTTTACACCAAAGAGGTCAACGATTGACCGTATCCTTCCCCTTCCGTTCCTCACCGAACGCAGACAAGAGTTTCGGCAGGGGCTGCTTGCAGCCTATGTTGATCTCTGTAAAGCATTCGATTCAGTGAATCGGGATGCCCTCTGGAGGATTCTACGTCTTCGTGGGGTGCCACCAAAACTGATCAATCTGATGTCTGAACTATACACTGATACCTGGTACTCACAGTGCTGTGAGATGTGGTGGTACCATCTCTGAATTATTTCCAGTTGTTACTGGAGTTCATCAGGGGTGTGTACTGGCCACCACACTTTTCAGCACTTGTATGGACTGGATTCTTGGGAGGATGTTGGAGAGATCAAGCTGTGGTGCATCATTTGGGAATGTCAAGATCTCTGACCTTGTTTTCGCAGATGATGCAGTCATCTTTGTGGTGACTCTAGATAGCCCCTTGGGGGCCCTCACGGTGCTGAATGAGGAGTCGGAGCCAATGGGATTACGGGTTTCCTGGGTCAAAACTAAGATCCAGGCTTTCAATGACATCTTGGATGCTGCCGTCCTGTCTGTTCCTGTTTATGGCGAGGATGTTGAGGTCACGGAGAGATTCACTGACCTTGGCAATGATATTCATGTCTCTGCTGGCTGTGAGCCAGAGGTCAACAGACATCTGGGTCGGACTTGGGGGGGGGGGGGGTCATGGATTCATTGGATGATGGGGTGTGTTGCTTGCCGGTACCTGTGCGGGTGGACGAAAGTCCGAGTCTTCAGGTCCTTGGTGCTTCCAGTCTTGCTCTTTGGATGTGAGACTTGGATTCTGACCAGGGATCTGAGATGAAGACTTGATTCCTTTGGTACCAGGTCTTTTCGGAGAATCCTTGGTGATCGCTGGTTGGACTTTGAGCCCAACAAGCGGTTGCTGAGAGAGACTCAAATGAGATTTGTTACCTGCATAGTCCTTGAGCATCAGCTGCGGCTGGATGGACGTGTGGCTCGTTTTCCTGACACTAAGCCTGCTCATTAGATTCTCTGTCAGGGAGCCTTGTGGGTGGAGAAGGCCAATGGGCTGACCATGCGCCTCATGGTTGCAGCAGGTTGATCAACATCTCAAGAAGATGGGGATGGGCCAGGCATCTGCCTGGGGGATGGGCAGAGGAAGGCCCCTGGAATACCAATGGAAAGTTGACACAGTGACACGCTGCTACGGTGCATGCTCCCATACCTGTCCTGACGTAGGGATAAAATTGTGCACAGAAATTTTTCTTGATGACGTCATCAGTCACATGATTCGGCAGCCATTTTTTTTTTTAAACCTTCAAAAATCTTCTTTTCTGAAATGGCTGAACAGATTGAGGCAAAACTTTACACGTATGGCCGCCTATCCATGAGGAACAAAAGGTTCACACATATGACACCATAGGTCACACGGTTTGGCTGCCATATTGGATTTACCATGAACGCTATAAAAATCTTCTTCTCCAGAACGGCTGGACAGATCGAGGGAAACTTCACAAAAATCTTCCCATGCCTTGGGGATACCAGGTTATTCACAAATAATTGAATACCCTTGTCAGCCACATGGTCATGCAGCCATATTGGAATGAGCAAAAATCTTTTAAAAATGATTTCTCTTGAACCACTTAATCAATTGATGTGAAACTTCACATTTCTGATCTAGTTGTGATGGGGAATAAATGGTTTAACTTTCAACCTGATTGGACGCATAGTGTGGCAGCCAGAATTATTTATTTGTTTTTGATGGTGGGTTCTTTTTTCTTTTCTGATTCAGGCTCACTTGGCTGTGTCTGGATGGGTTTGAGGGTAGAGGAGTCGCAGCTGAAATGCAAATCCTATCCAGGTTCCTCCTGATGACTTCTTCTTTGCTTTTTGCTTGTTCGGGTTCCTTCTGATTACTCCATTGCAGGACTGTACCTATTTGGTCTTCCATTTGATTTGAATTGAATTTATTTTAATCCCATTCTAAATTCAATTGAATAATGATAAACATCATGGCTCAGGGTCAGGTGTCCTTTCAAGCTTTCTTTAATCCTTTCAAGCTTTAAAATCTACCTTTAGATTTGGGTGGTGGTTTTGGGATTCAAAATCCCACTTCAAATTTAGCTGTTGAGGTCAAATCCCACTGAGCTGTTCAATTAATACCAGGTGGGGTTGACTCAGCCTGTCATCATTATAAAATCAGAAAAATGAGTGTCAGCTTACTGGGATGATTGAGTCATTTGAGTATCCTGCGTCGGAGTGGTGACCCGTCGAGGATTGTGCCCAATAGCCCAGGAGACTGCTTCGGTAGCACTGACGCTCTGCACAGTGCATGGTCCCAATGGATGGATGGATCCCTCCCCACCTCGCTTTTTGGATAACATCTCTAAAAGGCCGAACCTTTTTGATTGACAATTATAATCTTGGGATTTCTTACCTCGGCTATCAAAGTTGGACGGAGGTTATGTTTTTACCCTCTGTTTGTCTGTCTGTATGTGAGCAGGATATCTCAAAAAGTTATGAACGGATTCTGATAAAATTTTGTGGGCAGGTTGGGTGTGTGACAAGGACAAACTGATTCGATTTTGGTGAAGATCCGGATCCGGATTCGACTATTATAAAAAAAATTTCAGTGATTCTTCACTATTGAGAGATGCACCACTAACAACGATATATAGCAAGATATCTCAAAAAGTTGTGGACGGATTCGGTCGAAACTTGTTTGATCACCTCCGCCACCGAAGGGGGATGGAGGTTATGTTTTCACCCATATCTGTTTGTTTGTTTGTTTGTATGTTTGTTTATTAGTGTGCAGGATATTTCAAAAGGTTGTGGATGGATTCAAATGAAATTTGGTGGAAAGTTTTAGTGTGTAACAAGGATGAACTGATTCAATTTTTTGTGAAGATCCAGATCCAGGTGGAGGTACGTGGTCCACTGAGTGCCCTTCTAGTTTTAAACTAGAATCTTAATCCATTGTGGATTGACATCACACGGGTTAAAAAAAAATTCTGTTGCTTCCCCTATGAAAACTGCTTAACTTAACGAAGACATTTTTTTGGAAATAATAGCAATCAGCTACAAAATGCTGCGAATGAAATCACTAAATGTTGAGATATATCAATAGTCCATTGATGATTCGGAGCCACGAACAATCATCAAGAGCATTCATCCGATTGCACAAAATCAAATTGTATTGTAAAAAGAATGAAAACACAGCTATAAACTGTCACCCTGGTGTTTCACATGCTGGGTGATCCATCAATAGGTCCGCCATCCGTCGGAAGGAGGATAAGCTGTAAGATCCACAGTCTCGTGGTTTAGGGTCAGGTGGAGAAGGAAAGATGAGGCAAGATGCCCTCCTGGCTTTATCACCTTTGGATATCCTCCTCAGGTCCTGGTTCGGGAGCATGAACATCTGCACTGGAGGGCTTTCTAACTGACTGTATAGCATGTAATTTCAAATGAAAGGCGTTTAAAAATCAGGACCAAGCAGGGATGTAATTACATACATGAGGGGAGGCATCTTACACCACCTTACTCTATTACGTACTGCAATAATAGTCCACCTGCTGACAGCAATCCGATCAAACTCTCACCTTACACGAGTAGAGCTTCACATGTTTCACTACAACTTGAATCACAACCCATCTTCGCTACTTTATCAACTGAATAAATAAGAAATATATTTCATCATCTCGACCCATGTAAGACCTGGATGCAGTGTTGATACTGAAGGTGGGAAAGGAAAGGCAAACAGATTAGTAAAACACATAAATAAAGGCACGAAGACAGGAAAAGCTCAGAAGTTGACACGGGAATTGGCACAAGGTGATGCTAAGCTAACACCTGAAATTACTTGAGGGGATGGAGTGGGATGGTAGAGAAGCTGGAACACTGTTTCATGGATTGGGTAAAAAATAGAGAAGGGACAAAGGATTGGAGGTGAGATATCAATGTGATTGTGGGAAGATAAACAAGGGGTGTGTTGGATGATAAGTGTGTTTGACTAAAGTGGGGTTGAAGAGGGGTGTGCCACGGAGACAGCTCGTATTACAAGACCAGGATGGCCAAAAATAAAATAAAATGGAGAGCCTGTCAACCTGCTGGCAATGGGAGAAGAGGAAGCCTTTTGAGTTCAGCATGTTCTTCGGACATTAAAATGATCCTCACAGCCTTGTTATCAACATGGCGGGGGGGGGGGGTTAGAAGGAGGGGCTTTGTCCCAAACTAAGAAAATTCAAAAAGCTTCTTTCAAACAATTTTGATGTTGTGCGGAGGTAAGAAGGAACGATTCGACTCTGTGGGGAATGCTGAGAAGTGAGAAGGTGTCTGCATCTTTTGGCCAGCTTTGAAAAAAGGTCTACCCAGGACAGGTGTTTATTAAGCAGTGATGTGGGATTCATGGTGGAGCTTTGAACATATATCATCCACAGGACAAGGACATTAGAAGAAAGCAGTGTGTTTTGACATGACAAGGAGACAATGGTCTCATTAACACAATGTGGGATTTCAACCTGGGATCCAAACATCCTGAGCTCGTTTGGGTATGCCAATAAGGATTTTGACCGATAGAGAGACAAAGAATCTCCAACAATTGCATCTCTAAGCATTTTCCCACAGAAGATGCTTGGAGGATGTGATTCATACTCTTTCCTCAGCAATAGTGTGGAAAACGAAAGAGACTTCCCCGGGGTTGAATGACATGTTCAATGTGGAAGAGCAAGCTCTGATGAGATGAGAAGAGGAATGCTTTGTGACACGAGTTTGAGTCACCAGGAGAGTGGTACAGAAGGTTATCCAAGAAGAAAAAAAAGATAATAAATTTAAAACGGAAAATAATTGGACCGAAAACATTGCCTTGGGGAATATGACTTTCCAAGGGAAATATGGATGGAAAGAACCCTTGGAGTCGATGTGAAAGTAGATGCTGCTTGTAAGTAGAAGCGTAAGTAGATGCTAGTTATCAGTAGATGTGTAACTGGATGTGAAAGTAGATTCTGCTTGTAAGTATATCTGAAAGAAATGTGTCAACGAGCAACGTGCTGCTTCTTTGTGTCATAGCAATACAACAAAATGCTTCGTATTCCTTGTTTGTTTTACAATGCAATGAATATTTATAAAAGGTTACATCTCATATGAGTTAATGTCATCACGATGGCAAAGATCTTATCTATACTAATAAATGTGTGTGTGTGTGTGTGTGTGTGTGTGTGTGTGTGTGTGTGTGTGTGTGTGTGTGTGTGTGTGTGTGTGTGTGTGTCCTCCATAACTCCAAACCCCTGAAACCTAGCAGCCTGAACCTTTGCATGCATACTAAGGAACTCCAAGGAAGTGCAAGAGCGAAGTGCAAGAAGTGCAATTTTCCACGATCGACTCTCACAAACTAATCAAAGTATATCATCCAAATATGATTTCGGCTTTGAGGATTGGATATCATCTGGACAAAATAAATGTCGAAATCTGGAGTGAAATCTGATAATTCAAAGAAATAACGAGTCTTATAACTAACCCGATATACCTATTTACTTTAAGTAAGCAAGGTGATGTCCCCTGCTCCTCCATATATACACAAGAAAATGTGAAATTTCCAAAGCATTAAACTTATCTTTTTCCAGTGTTTGGAGAATTATATTGAGTGAACAATAGATTTATGAATGTGCCAAAATTAACCAGCTTGACTGAGCTATATAATTTAATGCATTCACTGCTTGACCTCATGCCCTGACCCCAGAGGGACTGCTTATCTATAGTGTCTGCCAGATCTGTATCTATATTTTCGGAGGTTTCGCGAGGTGCTCTGTAGGGGAACAAAGCAAATCTGGTGAAAAACGGACGCTTTAAAATGAAGTTATAATGTTTGCGCGGACCGAGAACCGATGTACCACGTGATGCATGCACAGACGAGCACGCAACCTGGAGGATTATCTGCAATGTTTATTTCATGGGCGATTAAACTTTGCAATGTCTCCAGGGTTGTTCTACGTTAAAGAGCAACTCTTTTGTGGATATAATTATTATTTGAACAAATTCATTTAATTTTTTAACTGCTGCGGATGCGGTGAAGACTGACTTTAAAGTTAAAGGGATCCCATATGGTATGCAGCCACAGTCCGGCCAGCTTTTCCTTATCAATTATTTAATTGGAGTGCTTGCTTGAGTGCTTAAGCCACTTGCCGACCGCCCTGCAGTTCATAGTGGTGCAGTTCATGTCTTGATCGGGATGTACAGTCGGCAGTTGCTTCAAGGTAGAGGCACATGATTTACACAGGCTATATGGTTTCTCTTTGTGAGTTTCAAAGCAAAATATATTTGATAACACCAAATTTCTGAGCCATTTGCCATATAAACGTGTTTTCTAAATTGCAGAGCCAAATTTCTTTCCACCAGTCATATGACGATTGGCAGCTGCGAACGCAGTGAGCTTCATACTTAACGCGTGCACGTGAGAGAATAGGAAACGAGAAGAAAAACAACAGAATACCCCTGGCTATTTGGAATCCGTGTCGTTCGCTATGACCTTTTGCTTCCGGTTGTTGTTAAACGCTGTGCGGTGTATAAACACGATTGGGTTTTATTTCTATCTTGTGAATATTACTTAACGTGTGCACATGAGAGAATAGGAAACAACAAATACAACACAATACCCTGGCAATTGTGAATCCGTGTCGTTGGCTATGACCATTTTGCTTCGGTTTTTTTTTTTTGCTTCTGGTTTTTTTTTGTTTCCGGTTTTTGTCATGGGGAATGATGCGGAGGAGGAGCATGATCAAAGGGAATGATCAAAGGGAATCATGTCATGGGAATGATCAAAGGGCGGAGGAGCTCCTTGTGAGCCAACGGCCATCCATATCTAGTGCCCAACTGTGTCTGCAGACGTCCTCCTGCAGTTGGGTTACTTCTTATTAGGAGGTTGGTGGCAGGATTTGCACTCCAGCCACCGTAAAACCCTTCATTCCGCAAAATGTAAAAACGCAAAAAAATCTGAAAACCCACTCTGTGGGAGTACCTCCTGTGCAGCTTCCCTTCGCAGGGCAGCTCACCGGATGACGGGATTGGGGCAAAGCCTTCGGGACCCCCAATCTTTGATCGGAGGGAAACCACGGGGAAACATCCCTGGGTCAGATTGCGGGAGAGTGTGTCGGAGTGGTGCTGAGGTGTCGTCCACCAGACGGCGGTCTCCTTGGGTTAACCTGAGGCGGTCCCTTCGGGTGGGTGACTGGAATGTCCTATCCCTCAGAGAGGATGATCACCTGTCTCTGTTATCATCTGAGCTCAAGCGTTTGGACATCGGGATTGCAGCTCTCTCTGAGGTTCGGAGACCGGATTGCGGTGAGATAATGGTAGGTGGTTACACCTACTATTGGTCTGGTCGCTCTGATGGTTACCATACCCAAGGAGTTGCTGTAGCTGTGTCCAATAAGCTGACCCCAATGATAATTGAGGTAACACCGGTCAACGAGCGTATTATGAGATTAAGGATTCGTCACTCCTTCGGTGTCATTTCCCTGGTCTCTGTTTATGCTCCGACTGAGGCGAGTGATCTCACTGTAAAGGATGCATTCTACGCCACACTCGAGTCTGTGGTTGATCAGTGCCCCAGACGAGATACACTTCTAGTCTTGGGGGATTTCAATGCATCGACTGGAACTGATAGGGATGGTTATGAGGTGTGTGTTGGTCCCCATGGGTCAGGAACTATGAACCAGAATGGCACTAAGTTCCTTGACTTTGCAAGAAGTCATGGACTTAGGGTGGCTGGTTCATGGTTTCAGCGCCCACAAGCTCATCGCTGGACTTGGTATTCCAACGCTGGCGGTGTGGCAAAGGAGATTGACCATGTCCTCATTGACGGTCGTTGGAGGATGATCCAGAACTGCAGGGTCTACCGGAGTGCTCAGTTCCTCACTACTGACCACAGGCTTGTTGTAGCAACTCCAAAGCTGCACCTTAAATCCTGGAGAATGGTACCATCCCAGCCTAGGCTGGATGTTGCCAAGCTCAGGGATGAGAGAGTAGCTGAGTTTGCGAACAGGCTGAGTGGACACTTGGGGGGTCTGGGAGCTTTGGGGGGTCCTGAAGAGTTGTGGAGCGCCTTCAAGACCACCGTCCTTGATGTTGCCGGTGGATGTCTTGGAACTCACCGCAGGGCAAAGAAGAATTTTGTCTCTCGAGGGACACTGGATACCATTGATCAGAGTCGCAGGGCCAGGCTGAATGGCAGAGCTGAGCTGTTCAGGGAGCTGAGGCGTAAAACTGTGCGTGCACTGAGGGTGGACAAGGAGGCCTATGTGCGAGGAATCTGTGAGGGGGTAGAGCATCACCTGTGGACAGGTGATTCTCGTCCCGCTTACAAGGGAATTCGCGCATTACGTTCATCCAAGCCCATCCCTCGGAGCACTGCAGTTCGAGCAGAGAGTGGTAGGCTCTTGACAGAGGAGTCTGAAGTGAAGGCCCGCTGGGCCGGTTACTTTGAGCGGTTGTACCAGGCTGATCCCCCAACTGTCGAGTTGGACGTCAAGGGTGTTACAATCCCTGTTGCTGACCCTCGAATCAACTGTGGTCCACCTACGCTTGTGGAAACACGGGCTGTGGTGAACCAGTTGAAACGGGGCAAAGCTCCAGGGATCTGTGGCATCCATGCTGAACTTCTCAAGGCTGGTGGAAATGCTGCACTCGTGTCGTTGCATGCAGTTTTGTGCTCTGCCTGGAACACAGGCATCATCCCAACTGACTGGAAGAGGGGCCTTGTTGTCCCTCTCTGGAAAGGGAAGGGTGATCGCCAAGACTGCAACAACTACCGAGGGGTGACGCTGCTCTCAGTGCCGGGCAAGGTCTTTGCTCGGATAATTCTTGATAGGGTTCGCCACCATCTGCTTGAGCACCAGCGTCCAGAGCAGTCAGGCTTTACACCAAAGAGGTCAACGATTGACCGTATCCTTGCACTTCGTGTCCTCACCGAACGCAGACGAGAGTTTCGGCAGGGGCTGCTTGCAGCCTATGTTGATCTCTGTAAAGCGTTCGATTCAGTGAATCGGGATGTCCTCTGGAGGATTCTTGGTCTTCGTGGGGTGCCACCAAAACTGATCGATCTGATGTCTGAACTCTACTCTGGTACTGAGAGTGCTGTGAAGTGTGGTGGTACCACCTCTGACTTATTTCCAGTTGTTACTGGAGTTCGTCAGGGATGTGTACTTGCCCCCACACTTTTCAGCACTTGTATGGACTGGATTTTAGGGAGGATGTCGGAGAGATCAAGTTGCGGTGCATCGTTTGGGAATGTTAAGATCTCGGACCTTGATTTTGCAGACGATGCAGTCATCTTTGCGGAGACTTTAGACATCCTCTTGGGGGCCCTCAAGGTGCTGAATGAGGAGTCGGAGCCGCTGGGATTATGGGTTTCTTGGGTCAAAACTAAGACCCAGGCTTTCGGTGACATCTTGGATGCTGCTGTCCTGTCTGTGTCTCTTTGTGGTGAGGATGTTGAGGTCGTGGAGAGATTCACTTACCTTGGCAGTGATATTCATGTCTCTGCTGGCTGTGAGTCAGAGGTCAATAGACGTCTGGGTCGGGCCTGGGGAGTCATTGATTCACTGGATCATGGGGTGTGGCGCTGCCGGTACCTGTGCGGGAGGACGAAAGTCCGAGTCTTCAGGTCCTTGGTACTTCCAGTCTTGCTCTACCGGTGCGAGACTTGGACTCTGACCAAGGATCTGAGACGGAGACTTAATTCCTTTGGTACCAGGTCTCTTCGGAGAATCCTTGGCTATCGCTGGTCGGATTTTGTATCCAATGAGCGGTTGCTGAGAGAGACTCAGATGAGATTTGTTACCTGCATAGTCCGTGAGCGTAAGTTGCGGTTGTATGGACATGTGGCTCGTTTTCCTGACGCTGATCCTGCTGACCAGATTCTCTCAGCGAGGGAGTCTCATGAGTGGAGGAGGCCAGTGGGCCGACCACATGCCTCATGGTTGCAGCAGGTTGACCATCATCTCAAAGAGATGGGGATGGGTCTGGCATCTGCCTGGGGGATGGCCAGACGGAGGCCCCTGGAGTACCGGCGGAAAGTGGACGCAGCGACGCGCTGTTCTGGTACATGCTCCCATACCTGATCTGACCTGAATGATGCATGCCGGGAGATCATGACCGGAAGTGTTTATTTATTTATTCAATTTTTTTTCCCCAAAGTTAATTTTATACTTCTGAAAGTGATTTTCAGGAAGTTAAAGTGACAGGAAGTGTTTATTTTGTATTTAACATTACCGGGAGTGATTTTGAAACTCTTTCCGGAACTTTTAATTTCTTTTATTCTTGACCAGAAGTGATCGTTTATTTATTTATTTATTTATTCAATTATTTTTTCCCAAAGTTAATTTTAACTAGTGCATGCCCGTAGATGCGTGGCCGTACGTGCAACCCCCCCCCCCCCCGCAAAAAAACTCAAACCGCATGCCAGAAACAACAACCACACAAGCCGTTCCTTCGCTTTCACGTGCCCATACGTGCGTGGCTGTACGTGCAAAAAAAAAAAAAAAAAAAAAAAAAAATATATATATATATATGTATATATATATATATACTGTTGCGGATTCGCGCCCGCCGGCGTGCGAGCAGCCACGTAACTCGAATCGCGGCACATCGCCCACCGGACGGACAATCCCGTCGTGACCCTCTCGGACTAACGCCGGGAACTAGTCACGGGTGGGCCTTTCGGCCTCACCACGATCGTGCCAATCGGCCCCCCGCATGGGATAGGGTTGCTCGCCAAATTCGACCTACCTAAGTACCCACACGGAGGGTAGACCGGGCGATCGCACCTTGCCGCAGGTCGACTTCGGACACGGGCCACTTTAAGCGACCCGTTCCGTACTATCGGGATAACCGAGCGGTGTTATCGTCAACCTCGACGGTTCGATTAATTATTGGGCGTATTTAGCCCACGACCAACCCTTTACGTGAAGTAAGATGGAGATTCAATAAAAGAAAAGACGAAGCGAAACGGGAAAAACAGTTCAACATAAAGCACATTTATTCCGCGGCAAACGGAAAGCACACATATACAATTATGCACCAAAAGCAAATGTAAAAGAGAAACACAATGCAGATCTACTACCGACTACGCGAGCACACGGCAACACTTACACAGTTTTACTTCACAGACGGCGCCGACAACACATATACTCCAAAGCAAAAGAAAAAGGGGCCACCCTCAACGATAAGGGGGCAGACGGGCCTGGGGCCGAGACCGCGTCGAGCCTACCCGTCTGGTGATGAGCCGCAAAATGGCGGCGGCGCCCCGACTCCGCGGGCCTCGCTGGCACTGCCTGGAATGGAGTGGGAACGGGGCCCCCTTCTCACACTATCTCAGTGCGGGGGGAAACAGGGGGTGGGGGTTGTTGATGCTCGGGGGAAAGAGGATATCTGGCTGGCTTGGGTCCGGCGACGAGCGACGCCACTGCGACCTCGATCGCGTTCCTGGCCTCCCCTCTCCGCAGCTCCCCGACTCTGACACGAGCGCAGACCTCCACAAAGCTTCTTGGCTTCTCCGGACTCTCCGGACCCCGACAGACACTCTCTCGACTGATTTCGCCGCTGCCACAACTCTCCAACTCTTTTCTCTTCTCAACTCCTTCCACTCTTTTCAACTCTCCGACTCTTCCCTCTTCTCAACTCCTCAACTCTTTCTCTCAAATTCGCCCCGCGCTCGGCGCTTTATAGTCCGACAGGAGAAATCATATGCAGATTTTTGGATCAGGAACGGCTCGGGCGCGGAGCCACGCTTGCCCATTGGACAGAGGAAAAGTGGGCGTGAATCATTCTTGATCCGCGAATCTGCATATAGCGATTATACTCCGACGCGCCTGGAGGCGGGGCCAAATCGCCCCACGCTCGCTGATAGGACGGAACAGAAGTGGGCGTGAATCGTTCTTGATCCGATTTCTCGGAAAGGCCGCTTTTTGCACCCGCTGCTCGGCGCGCGCCCTGTACGAGTCCAGGATCGGTGCCCACAAGCGGCGCGGGAATGGCGGTGATGCTTTGGTTGCGAGAGCGAGATGTGACGGTAAAGGTCGTGGCTGTTGGCGTTGTTGTTTTTGTGAAGCGGCGTTGCGGTTGGTGGTTGTTGTGTGAAAGCGGTTGTGGAGAAGGTGGATGTTGTGAAGGCGGTTCTGGAGAAAGTGGCTGTGGTTGTCGAGATGCGGTTGGTGGTGGTTGTGGTGGTAGTAATGGCGGTTGGTCCAAAATAAAGATAGTAAAAGAAAAACGGCTATCTAAAAGGGTCGCAGCCCGAATGAATGACATTTATTCCCTCGAAACAACGGGTTTGGGCTAACTACACATATACTTACAGAGATATCTCACCTACGGGACCTGAATGGTGGTTTGCGAATTTCGTCAACCACAACAATACTATAAAACTGCTTGCCAGAAACAACCACACATGCTGTTCCTTCGCTCTCGCGTGGCTGTACGTGCGTGTCCGTACATACAAAAAAAATAAAAAAAACTTTCAAACCACGTGCCAGAAACAACGACCACACAGGCTGTTCCTTCGCTCTCGCATGCCCATATGTGCGTGGCCATACATGCAAAAAAAAAAAAACTTTCAAACAAACACACAGGCCATTCCTTCGCTCTCATAAACGACGACTGGATTGGGGCATTGTGTTTATCTATAAATGCGGATAAGAAATCGAGAAATTATTAGAATACAGTAAGTCATCACTATCCAAAAGTAGTGCATGCCCGTACGGAATGTTCACATCATTCCACGAATTATCGCTTGCATTGAAGTAACAACTGCTGTGATACTTACACACAGAGTTAATTAAAATCAAGTTTACCTCCCTGTCTTTGCTTGCCATGACATTCGCTGCCATTTACCATTGGCACTCCTACCCCACGGTAACTAAGGCACTTATCGATCCCCATCGTAACCAGCATGGCACGTGAGTTCATCGTCGGCCGGCCGTGCACCGGCCTACGCAGCCACGCCCACGCAGCAACGTGTCCTGTGATTGGTAACTAAATGGCGCATCGGCCACGCATATGCAGCACGTGTCCTGTCATTGGTTGGTAAATAAATGGCCATAACTTGGGAATCACTTGTCCGATTAATATCAAATCTTGAAAAGGCACATACTCAGGTCCCCAGCAATACACCTGGCAAGTTTCAATTAGATCGGACCAGTGGTTGTCGGGAAACAGCGGTCACAGACACACACAGACACACACAGACACACACAGACACACACAGACACACACACACACAGATTGCTGGAATTATAGATAGATGAGATGACAAATGAAGGGGTTGAATGCAGACTGCAGAGCAATGAGTAAGGAAACCCGTCGTTGTGAATCGTTTTTTACCACCAAATTGAGATGTATTTCGTTGGCAAGCATGTCGAGGAGAGCTGAATTCCTTAACACTTCCAAAGGCCACAGCATTTTGACAATTGGAAACAAAAAAAAGTTGTGCACTTTTTTTGATAAATTATTTTTGGAACAATTTTTCTTCAATAAATAGATAATAATAAAAATCGTCTCCATGTACATTGTACACACCTTTATCTCGTTAGCACCTCTTCATAAACAACATCGCTGAGGAAACTGCGCTTCTTCTTTGATTCCTCGTCCAGGGCAAGAATATGGAGGCTTTTAATGGCCAATTATTCAATTAGCGCCAACGTATTTTGCCTTTTCGCAAGGAAAAACACAAAGAGAAGAGAAGAGAAGAGAAGAGAAAAAACCCGAAATGGCGAATGCGGCTGAGCTTCTCTTCCCCATCGACCACGGCTACGCAGCAACGGTTCCTGTCATTGGTTGGTAAATAAATGGCCATACTTAACGGCTTAATAACTTGTGGCTTAATAACTTGGGAAGCACTCGTCCGATTAATATCAAACCTTGAAAAGGCACGTCCTCAGGTCCCCAGAAATATACCTGGCAAGTTTCAATTAGATCGGACCAGTGGTTGTCAAGTAACAGTGGTCACACACAGACACACACACACACACACACACACACACACACACACACACACAGACACACACAGACACACACAGACACACACAGACACACACAGACACACACAGACACACACACATTGCTGGAATTACAGATAGATAAAGATATCTCCCGCATCATCAAAAAGTATTTTTTAATCATGATTTACATTATTTGATCGCTGATCCCGAATCCAGGCCGAAGTAACCGGAAATTGCGGCAAAATCATCAGCTGTGCGGTGCTAACACGTACCACGGTCTAGTTGGCAAGTGTACAGTTGTGAACAAGTTTTATGTAAAGTCAGAAGCGAATGTAAGAAGAATTCTACGTTCGCTTCTAGGCTTTGCCTATTCCATATTAAAGATTAATGTTTATGTACATCTTCCTGAAACGTCTATAATTCAATGTTGTTTTTATAATTTGTTTATTGAAATTTTCCCAAAACAAGAGTGAAAGCTACTCAAGGTTTTTGGGTTGTATACAGTACGTACTGTAGTGTGTAATCACACAGACTCCAATCTGACGATTCCTGAAGAATTGCCGATATCAGCCAAGCACTAATTGTGTGTGTGTGTGTGTGTGTGTGTGTGTGTGTGTGTGTGTGTGTGTGTGTGTGTGTGTGTGTGTGTGTGTGTGTGTGTGTGTGTGTGTGTGTGTTGTTCATAAAGCATATTATCTCTCTGATAACTCCCCTCCCCCGACTCTCTCTCTCTCTGTCTGTCCCATCCTTGCTCCACCTCTGCCTAATACAGAGTGGCACCCTCCCACACATCTCTCTCTCTCTCTCTCTCTGTCAAACCTCTCTTCGGACGTGTCCTTGGCGGTGATTATGTCTAGATGATGTTTCTCTCTGGAGGTGTCTGGGTAGTGTTTGTCTCCGAACGTGTCCAGACGGAGTTTGTCTCCCGACGTGTACGGGTGTTGTTTATCTCTGGACAATGTTTGTCTCTGGATGTGTCTGAGCGGTGTTTGTCTCCGGATCTGTCTGTGCGGTATTTATGTCCAGACGGGAGTTTGTCTCTGGACGTGTCCGGGCAGTGTTTATCTCTGGACAGTGTGTGTTTATCTCTGGATAGTATTTGTCTCCGGACCTGTCCGGTCGGTGTTTGTTTCTGGACTTCATTTATCTCCGGGCATGTCCAGGTGGTATTCATAGTATGATGGTAGAAAATGGATTTCAGACATTATTTTGTTTCCATCTTCACAGATATTCTATGCAGAAGCATTTTGATTCAAGTATGAATTATTTTTATTATTTTTTTGTATACCTTGTCGAGGCTCGTGTGAGAGCAAACGCACAACGCACATCAAGGGGGGCATGCGACAAGAGGGGAGGGAGTGGGAAGGACAAAACAGTGGGGAACAGACACATTAGGAGATCTGTGGAAGGGAGAGGGATGGGGTGGGGAACACGGGGAATAGAAGATGGACATTACAGGGACTTTCAGGAAGGAAAGCAGGGAATTTGAAGGAAGTGGGCTTGGGTGGATTATCGGGGGTAGAAAAGATCGAGGATTTGGATGGGGGATGACAAGAGGTGGTGGTGAACAGCTGTTTTGAAGGCCTGGAGGGAAGAATGGGAATGAATAGAGTGAGGGAGTTTATTCCAAAGGCGGGAAAAAAGAGGAATGAAAGAGTGAAGGTGAGCAGTGATTCGTGATTTTGGTAGTTTTACCAGAAGGGGGTTGTTGGCGGACCTTGAGCGCCCTGCGGAAATGTGGTGGGGACAAATCGCAGAGAGAGCAGGGGGGGCGAGGCTGGAGAGGAGAAGGTAGAAGACAGAAAGACCACCGACCAACCTACGGTGATTGAGTGAGAGGCCCAAAGACTCAGCCTCATCGTGGGAGATGCCAATGATCCGAAATGCCTTGGTTTCTACAGCGTGAAGCCGAGAAAGGTGGGAGGCAGGAGCACCAGCCCAGAGGGGAGAGCAGTACTCCATCAGGCTGCGGACAAAAGCTCTGTAAGTGGTCAGGAGCTCAGGTGGGCCGAGGAAGGACTTTGCATGACGAAGGATTCCCAGTCGGCGACTGGCTTTGGAGGCGAGGTTTAAAATGTGGCTTTCCCAGGAAAGGTCATGGCAGATAGTGAGACCCAGAAGCTTGAAAGAAAGGACTTCTTCCAAAGGATTGTTGAGAAAGTAGATGGGGGGGGGAGGGGGGGTTCTAAACGGTCCTTTCGAAGAGACATAGTGAGAGTGCGAGATTTGTCCGGATTGAAAGACATGTTCCACGTGTTGGACCAGTTTGTGATTTTATCCAGATCTGCAGTGAGCGAAGAAGCTGCTGCTTGCCGGTCTGAGGGATGAGCGATGGTACGGCAGAGGGTGGAGTCATCAGCAAAGAGATATAGAGGATTTTCCAGTCGGAGAGATCATTTATGAAAACCAGAAAAAGGACAGGGTCCAGAACGCTACCTTGAGGAACTCCAGCCTGGACAGGAAGAGGGGATGAAAGAACTCCATTTAGGGCCACACGTTGACTGCGACAGGAGAGGAAGTCTGCGAGCCATGAGTGGAGATGGCCTTGGATACCATGGGAAGAGAGTTTGGTGAGCAGGGCAGGGTGCCAGACTGTGTCAAAAGCACGTGATATGTCCAGGGATACGGCTCGGATTTCCTGTCTGGCATTGAGGACCTCCATCCATTGTTGGGAGAGCAGAAGCAGCATATCCAGGGTAGAGTGACCTGGTCTGAAACCAAATTAATGATCAGAAATCAAGCCATTGGAGAAGAGGAAGGATTTAATGTCTGAAGCGACGATGGATTCCATAACTTTGTTGATGATTTGGAGAAGGCTGATTGATCTGTAGTTGCAGCGATCTGATTTTGCACCTTTTTGTGCAGGGCAGTGATGTTTGCTGATTTCCAAGCAGATGGCAGATGACCTTGAGCAAATGAGAGGGTGAATAGAACAGAGAGAGGGTGAGCAAGAGCAGAGGATTAGGTTTTTAGGACACGTGGGCTGATGCCGTCTGGACCGGTTGCAGAATCTGAGTCGAGGTTTGACAGCAAGCTCTCCACCTTGTCAGGAGAAAAGGACACAGAGTCCAGGGACAGTTGGGTGCGACTGGGTAAGGTGGGTGGAGAAAGCGATGGGTTTTGGACACAAGATTTAGCTGCAAACACCGAGTTTAGGCATTCAGCTTTTTCACGTGCGGTATCAGCAGTGTGGCCATTTGAGGTAAGGGAGGGAATGGAGAGGGAACAAACACCAGAAACAGATTTGATTAGATGCCACCAGGTTGACCAGATAGTTGCATTTTTACTGAGGTGTGCATGTGCCACTGGTGCAGTGTCCCTGCTCGTTAGAGCAGGCATTTGTAATTTATTCAGTGCCATCAATAACTCGCCTAAACTTTGTTTTTGGGTACTGTGGGATCTTTAACATCACCAACTAACGAGAGCAGACAGAACAATCGGCTTCACATTCATCTTGATGGATGGCACACACATTGATGCCTCACATGTCTGCAAAGTGCCAATCCGACACTTCATAGTCGGGTCGAGAATCGAACCTCGACAGGCGAAAACCTCTGCACCATGCTGTCGAACATTTTGTCAGAAACAATGCAGCAAACAACATCTGAGAGCGGAGTTTAACCAATGAAAATGTGTGGATTTGTCCACACAAGGTCAGCCAAAAGAACACAATGCTGATAAAACTGCGCACATACTAAAGTCAAATTTTATAACCTCAAAACTTACACAATAACTCCTACCCTTACCTCGTCCATATCTCTCTCCTACCCTTACCTCGTCCATATCTCTCTCCTACCCTTACCTCATCCATCTCTCTCTCTCTCCTACCCTTACCTCATCCATCTCTCTCTCTCTCTCCTACCCTTACCTCATCCATCTCTCTCTCTCTCCTACCCTTACCTCATCCATCTCTCTCTCCTACCCTTACCTCATCCATCTCTCTCTCTCTCTCTCTCCTACCCTTACCTCGTCCATCTCTATGAGGGGGTTGCCCCCCAAAATATGCATTTACTTTCTTTTCTGAAACCGCACACGATTTTGATGAAACTTGACCACAACCTTTGTTACCCGTACCAAGGCTTGTTCATGGCATTTTAAAAAAATCTATCGGTATTTACTTTCTTCTCCACTACATCTTTTGTGGGTCTTCCATGCCTATCAGCAGTTGCCTGGTTATCTTATCCAGCCACGACCAGAGGAGCACCCAGGGGTACTGCCCCTATGTTTAATATCTCTGTGAGGTTCTTTGTCATTATTCCTGTAGGTCCAGCTATCACGGGTACAACTTTGGCATTCTTCAACTTCCAAGATCTTCTCACTTCATTCTTGAGGTCTTGGTGTTCGGTCATTCTCTTGATTTCTGCATTGTTTAGTCCAAAATCACTGCTATTTTAAATACTTCAATCAGCAATACCTTCTTCTCTTTTTTTTGTACCTAAGTGCGATATCTGGTCACAATGCTTTGTTTTTGATGTTCTTGCTTGATGGGATCATTAGTTCAGACGTGAGCGGTAGGTGCTTCCATGTTTTCAGTGATTACTCTTGTATTATTTTTTCACAAATTTTCTTGTACTAGGACATAAAAGTTTTTGCAGATGTGCCAGTGGATTGCTTTATAAACTCTGTTGTGTCATTGTGTGTACAGCTGTTCTGGTGTGTGTGTGTGTGTGTGTGTGTGTGTGTGTGTGTGTGTGTGTGTGTGTGTGTGTGTGTGTGTGTGTGTGTGTGTGTGTGTGTGTGTGTGTGTTCAGTCATTAAGCATAACATGTCATTCTCTTTACTAACCCCACCTCCACCCCTCACCTTTCTCTCTTCTATTTTTTTTTCATTCTGTCTCTCTCTCTCTCTCTCTCTCTCTCTCTCTCTCTCTCTCTCTGGACATATCTGGATGGTCCCGATGTCTGGACAGTGGTTATCTCCATATATGTCTGGACAGTGGTTCTGTCTGGGCGGGGTTTGTCTCTGGACGTGTCCGGATGGGAGTTTGTCTCTGGATGTGTCCGGATGGGAGTTTGACTCCAGACATGTCTGAGAGGTGTTTGTCTCCGGGCAGCTTGGCTACAGATGCATCCGGGCGGTGTTTGTTTCCGAACGTGTCTGGGCAGTGTTTTTGTGTCCGGGCGGTGTTTCTGTCCTGACGGGAATTTGTCTCTGGACGTGTCCAAGTGGTGCTTGTCTCCAGACAGCTTGACTCTGGACACACCCCACTGGTATTTATGTGCGGACGGTGTTTGTCTCCGAACGTATCTGGGCGGTGTTTGTCTGGATGAGAGTTTTCCTCCAGCCGCATATCTTCATATGTGTCTGGATGGTGGTTATGTCTGGGCGGTGTTTGTCTCTGGACAGCTTGACTCCGGATGTGTCCCGGCAGTATTTATGTCCCAACGGTGTTTGTCTCTGAACATATCTGGGCGGTTTTTATGTCTCGACGGGAGTTTGTCTCCAGACGCATATCTCCATATTTGTCTGGATGGTGGTTATGTTTGGGCGGTGTTTGTCTCTGGACAGCTTGACTCCGGATGCGTCCCGGCGGTATTTATGTCCCAACGGTGTTTGTCTCTGAACATATCTGGGCGGTTTTTATGTCTCGACGGGAGTTTGTCTCCAGACGCATATCTCCATATTTGTCTGGATGGTGGTTATGTCTGGGCGGTGTTTGTCTCTGGACAGCTTGACTCCGGATGCGTCCCGGCGGTATTTATGTCCCAACGGTGTTTGTCTCTGAACATATCTGGGCGGTGTTTATGTCTCGACGGGAGTTTGTCTCCAGACGCATATCTCCATATGTGTCTGGACGGTGGTTATGTCCAGGCGATGTTTGTCTCCAGACGTGTCCAGATGGGAATTTGTCGCTGAACGTGTCTGAATGGGAGTTTGTCTCTGGATGTGTCTGGGTGGTGTTTATGTCTCGATGGAAGTTTGAGTCCGGACGTGTCCGAGCAGCGTTTGTCTCCGGATGCGTCGAGGTGGTGTTTGTCTGTGGACTGTGTTTCTCTCCGAATATGTCCGGGCAGTGTTTGTCTCTGGGTGGTATTTATAGGATGACCGGTAGAAAATGGATTTCAGACATTATTTTGTTTCCATCTTCATTGTTATTCTATGCAGAATCATTTTTATAAGACTGTATGAATCGTAATTGACGCTCCACCGCACGTCTGCCTTCCCTTCCTCTCACCTGAGAGGCATGAGACAAGAGGGGTGGGAGTGGAAGGGACAAAACAGTGGGGAAAAGACACATTAGGTGAACTGTGGAAGGGAGTGGGATGGGGATGGGACGGGGAACATGGTGAAGAGAAGATGGACATTACAGGGACTTTCTTCCCCCCAATCTCAGTGTTCCTGTCAGCAAAGTGACGGGTGGTATTTGCTCGTGTATAAATAAATGTAGATTGCCCCTCATTTAATGTAACAGTACTTTGAAAGTTTAAAACAATATGTCTTCGGTTCACTTCGGTAATTAAATGTTCACTTGGCTGCACTTGGATCGGTTTTGGGCTCGAGGAGTAGCAGCCGAAATCCAAATCCTCTCCAGGTTCCTCCTGATGACTCCATCTTTGTTTGTTTGTTCCTCCTGATACTCCAGTGCTGTATTTGGCCAATTATTTCATTAATGTCGTGAACACACTTTAGTACATCACAGGTGATGAAAGTTGTCGTCAAGTTTCATCAGAATTGCATGTGTAGTTTCTGAGATGATACCTATTTTGCGGGGGCAACCCCTTGCATCCCCCCTTCAGGCTCGATTTTATTATTATTATTATTATTATTTTATTTTAATTTATTTATTTTTATTTTATGATGTGAACAAACTTTGTTACATACAGGGTGATGAAGGTTATGGTGAAGTTTTTAATCGAAATCGTGTGTGTAGTTTCAGAGAAGATACAAATAATTGTGGACGGACTGACGGACGATGAGCCATCCCATAAGCTCCTTGGGACTCCGTTCCAGGTGAGCTAAACATTAAGTGGAAAGTACTGGAGAAGTATAGGACCCAAAGTCATTTCGAAAGACTCCCTGTAATAAGGTAAGGGAAGAAGAGTCCATCACAAAGAGTAAACTCGCATCACATGAAAACAGCAGAGCATGTGGGGCAGGTATATGTCCCACCTGGCAAGCTCTTAATGTGTCATTTGGGTTTTTACCTGCAATTCAATAATAATGTCGCAATTCTACTGAAATTATTTTGTCTTTATGAAGTCTGGAATCCAAATCCTTAAAAACCTTAAGCTAGATTTGAACACACAACCTCTAGGATCCCCATCTGGTGTCCCACCCCAATCGGTTGGTAGAATTAGGGTTTCACAACCTCCAGGATCCCAATCCAGTATCCACACCAATCGTTTGGTGGTGTTAGGGTTCCACAACCTCCAGGATCCCAGTCCAGTGTCTTCCACAATCATTTGGTGGAGTTCGGGTTCCACAACGTCCATGATCACAATCCAATGTCGACACCAATCAATAGGCCACGATGGATGAACGACTGCACTCAAATGCTTAATGGCTTCACAGAAGCAGCAGAACATTTGTGAGCAAATCTTCTGCAAATAGGTGAACAACAATAATGGTTAGAAGAGGTTCAGGAACACCGAGCAGTGCTAGTTTTGCACAAGGAAAAAAAAACAAAAAAAACTATAAACAGAGGTGCCTTCTGTCTCCCCAGCAGCAAGGAATGTTTTCCGCCTGGTACCAATTGCACACCGTCGAGCTGTCATTCTCGATCGCTTGTCACGCACGTTCAGGTCTCCGCTTTTCTCAGGGGGTAGGGTTTACAGGGTACCATCGACAAAACGGAATCCCTCGTGTACGCGGATCAAATCCCCTAGGCCCAAGGGCAGCGACTGCATGAGCTTTTGTGAACGCAAACGTTCTGCCAGACACGAGTATTCCGCCATGGCACAGAGCTGCTGTCAAATCCCATAAATCCTTCACATTGGTGCTGGCGAAGGAAGGTCTTTAGGGGATCTGCATGGCTAAAAGGAGGGTGGTTTGAGGAAGAGGGTGTGAGCAGCCACAGAGTAAAGCAGAAAGCTCGGGAACCTAATATCCCACGTCCAAATGATGGAGCCTGGCAGGAACTTACTGGTGTGGCCAATTTGATTGTGCCCGTTTCCAGTTACCCGCAGGCACGGCACGGACATACGGGCAGTTAGCTCTGACGATTTGGCTGATCTTCAATAACCAAGATGTGTTTGTGCGCAGCTGCATCCATGAAGCTGGAGGGGAGAGAGGAGGGAAGGAGGTGTGGTAGTCGAGGTGATGCCACAGGGATGTAAGAGTTTGCGTGAGGGTTACTTCAAAGATGTTCCTTGGTAAGAACATTGACAGCTATCTACTTATTAGGTGACAATTTTAGAAAGGAAGATGGTTGAGAATAATAAGGGAAGGAATGAAGAGGTGGAGATACGTGGGGCGTTTAAAAAGTCCTCGGAATGGAGTAGTCACAATAGTCTGGGAAAAAATACCAACTTTTAAAAGTTTTCCTGATGACTTGTAAAAAAAATGAAAATGAAATCTTACCATTTATTTAAATTCCTGCTTATCTATACCGATAAAAGGCAAAAATCTCTCTCTCTTTCTCTCTCTCTCTCCCCCTCTATCCCTCTATCTCTCTCCATCTCTCCATCTCTCTCTCTCTCTCTCCTCTCTCTCTCTGTCTCTCTCTCTCTCTGTTTGTATGTGTTCCATGCACAGCCACATCTTTTAAGTTACAAACTCCAAACTATGGGTACAAATACAACTTTGTGTGGGCAGTAACATAAGCGATGTGGCCACGGCCTCACGCGGAGGTGTTGGGGGTGTAAATTGTCTATGTAAATGTGTACTGTTTAGCGCCACCTGGTGGCGGTGGCAGAGGGTATTACACTTTCCTTTTTTTTTAACACCTGGGCAACGCTGAGGTTAAAGCACCATTCACAAAGTTAAATTTGTCCTCCTTCTCTTCTCCCACCTCTCCCCCCCCCCCACTCCCAATGGCATGCCCTCAGCTAATATTCACTCTTACTGTTTAAACGCCATTGCATCGGTAAATTAATCCCCACTATTACATACCAAGGCAGCATATAATTTTGCCTTCCTGTTGAGGGGAAGAGCTCCATGGACTGAGAAGGGGGCAGAAGAGCCGGCGAGGCAGGAGGGGGGTAGGAGAGCTCTGTGGATTGAGAAGGGGGCAGGAGAGTCAGCGGGGCAGAAGGGTGGAGTGGTAAATGTTTTATAATGATGAGTTGTGGTGATGCCAGTTTGGGTTTATATAAAACTTGAAATTGCCTGCCCGTCCCTGTAAAGCCCATCCGCATCCACTTTGGGGAAAAATTGAAATTAGGCAGTGTAAGGAGCAAGGAGGGGGACATTGTTTGTGGGATATTCATCATCACAAGCTTTTTAGATGCTGAATTGTGTATGATATACAACAACACACTAAGAGGAAGATTTAAGATTTTAAAAAAGCAAGATGGAAAGCCTGTCTGCATTCAAAATGCAAAGCCGTTTGTATTCAGACATCTTCTTCTTCAAACGTATTCAAGGACGGATGCACGCGGAAGTTGAAACAGAGCTCCAATCAGCCAATCAATTAATAGATATTTGTGATTGGCAACAAAGTGTTACTTATTCACATTTCTCTTCCCGCACAATGCCGGGTAAATCTGCTAGTTGATAAATAAAAACAATGGAAGTTTATTTGACTATTGTAAATATCTAGTTCTTCAAACTATTTGATTGCCCCTTGTACATTTCAGGATCATCATCAAGCTCCAGACAGCCTCCAACTGTAGTTCGTTTGTCGTAATATTTCCAGGGATGCTTTTTCAGATCTCCATAAGGCTCTTATTCAACATTCCCACTGCTACAACAACCACAGGTACAATGTTGGCATTCTTCAGCTTCCGTGATCTTTTTACTTCATTCTTGAGGTCTTGATATTTGGTCATTTTCTTGATGTCTGTGTTATTTAGACCAAAATAGCTGGGTACTGACACCTCAATTAGCAATGCCTTCTTTTCTTTTTTTGGCCTGAAGTACTATATTGAGTCGCAAGACTATACAGTGCTTTGTTTTTTATGTCCATGCTCGATGGGATAATTAGATCGTACGTGAGCGTTACTTCCTTGTTTTCAATGATTGCTTTTGGTTCATGATTGCATGAGTTTTCTAAAACTGGGATATTGACATTTTTGTATATGTGTCAGCACATTACTCTCCATACCTTGTTGTGCCCTTGTGTGTACAGCTGTTCTGACATGAGTTTTTTTTTTACATCCCGATAGGAGGTGGCTCGTGCTTTCTGTTTCTCCCATGCAGACCCAACACTTGTCCGATTGACTCAGTCCTGCCATTTTCTTAAAGCCATTCGTGTAGTGTCCCTTGTCTGGGGGCATTAATAATTATTCATTCTCCATCCCAGCTGAGGTGACCTCTTCTTAAAAATTCCAATGAGCCATCTTTGTCGATTCTCAATCTGTCCAACTCTTTATTTTATTTTATAATATACCTTCCTGCTCTTTTATCGTTCTCCCAATTGTCGGTGTATATTTGTCGATATTTCGTTTTATATTATTATTTTGTCTTTTTTGCAATTGTTGGGGCTGTATTTGTTGCTGTTTCAGTTTCATGTGTGGCATCTTCCATTCACACCTGTTGGAATTTTTTTGCAAGGTAGGTTAGGGATACCTTCTCTGGTTTGTTGTCTTCGTGCTTGCATACAAATTGGATTCGGTGGTCTGTTGCACTTTTGCCGTACTGAACCAATCCTAGACTCCTTCTCATCTCGGTACGTACATTTTCGGGATGCATTGACTTTGTGGAACATTTTTATGGACGGTGAGGAGTTTGCTTCTTTTGATATCTAGTTTGTTGATTTCCATTTGTGGCCAGTTTATTATTCCTCAGCTGTATTGGAATACTGGGAGTGCAAGTTGGTTTTAAAATGGCTTTGATTTTGTTTCTCAGGATGAGATGTGTTTTCAGGATCATCCTCGTTCTACGCAGGTATTCTTTGGCGATTGTTTTGCGCATTGTTTTGTGACATATTTCGTGGCCTTCTTCTACTCCGAGGCATTTGTAAGATGCCTCATTGTCTAGCTCCTTGTATTGTTGTATCTAGGTCGATTTTTATGTTTACGCTGTACGAATGCGTTTACGTCCGAATACGTTTACGTGTTTACGCTGTACGAATACGTTTACTTCTGGTTTACGCTGTACGAATGTGCATTTTGTCCCACACTTATCTTGGCCAAATTCCATTTAGATATTGTCGGAGTACCGTTTCACTAATTTCCGTTGTTCTACCAATTTGTTGTCGTTCGGTGCGAAGATTTTAAAATCATCCATGTACAGTAGATGTCTCACCTTTCTTGTTTGTTTCTTTGGATGTTATTTTATTGTGTGTGAGGTTGTATCCATGTCCTTTCTCATTAATGAAGTTTGCTCAGTGGATGCAGGGCCAGGCTAAACTGGAGGGGTGAAAGGCTGTCTCCCGACAAGATCCGATGTCGTATCTTCACTCCTGGTATTTCAATATTTCCTTCCGAGTGGTGTTATATCAATGTCATATTCCAGAGCTCCATTGGCAATACTATCAAAATCTTTTTTGTAGTCTATCCAAGGTGTGTGTGTGTGTGTGTGTGTGTGTGTGTGTGTGTGTGTGTGTGTGTGTGTGTGTGTGTGTGTGTGTGTGTGTGTGTGTGTGTGTGTGTGTGTGTGTGTCAACAATTCAGAAGAACTTGCATTTCTGAGTGAAAGATAGAATCAAAGAGCAGTTCAAAGGTATCTCCTTAGTGGGTTTGATGTGAATGAAAATGCTCCAAATTGGTTCGAACTCGTGAACAGTCATAATTTGTAAATAAGTAAAGCTCGCATTAAATGGCTGATAACTCAACTTTTTAATCAATTTTGTGGAAGAGGACATGTGTACAGTGGAAAATGGCTGCAAATATCAATCATGGTGCCTGAACAAGCTTTATCATTGTGTGTCCAGTTTAGACACCTTTTCGGATCATGCTGAAGACGACTAGTACTTTAAGGTTGTGGAGTCTCTGCTGCTTGTCCTGACAAGTCATTGATCACGGAGGAAGTCCTTTAAAGGAAACGTCTTTACCAGCAACACTGTGCTCCCGTGGTAACCCTCAACCTGAATATAATATTTAAATTGAGGAGAGGAATGGAAAGTGTGAATGAGAAATGGAGGGAGTGTGTGGTGGTGGTGGTGGTGGTGGTGGTGGGAAATTTAACATTTTGATATACAAGTCGAGACAAGTTCTCAGCACCACGCCGTCAGGCTCAGGCGTTTCCCTGGTTCAGGTTTGTCCAGCGCCCAAAGGACAGTTGACCCGCTGCTGGGAGGGTCGGGGTGGGGTGAGGGACGTGAGGGACGCCACGATCCTGCGCCCAACATACCACCGTTCAAAGACCCCCGTTCAGCCACATTTACCGTCATGTCGCTCGGAGTTCTCAAACTGTAACTTTATGTGTGAGGAACACAAAACGTTCCTCCAGACGCTGCAGCGTCCATCATCCGATAGGGCATAGAAACCTCTCCCCCCTCCCCAACCATCCAGACCCCAGGTCCGGCTCCATGCCTCCTCCATCATTATTAAGAAAGTCTCCTGCGGGGCATGAGAAAGGAAAGGAGGTTTGGGGAGGGTATGGGAAGGGAGGGTTCGGGTGAAGGAGCCATGGCCAGCAGAGCTCGCGGTAGTTGTGCATGGGGGTGGAAGGAGAGAGTTTGGGAGTCTGGATTGAAGGAGAAAAGCAAAGGGAGAGGGGGGGGGTGGTATCCAACCCCATAGCAGTCCTCAAACCTTCCCCCCTCCCAGCCCCCCCCCCCTGCGGCGCGTGCCTGTTCACAGCACAAAGCCAGCACTTGACTCTGTGTCTGGATTGCTGGTGGGTGGGTGTTGGGGGAGTGGGGTGTGGGTGGAGAGCTCGAGGCGTGAGGCTCATGGCCACGACGCCTTGTGTGCCGACAGGCTTGGCGATTTCAAAGAGAGTTACTTGAGGAGATTGAGAGCCGAGGGCGGGGGTGATGTCCAGCTGTTTATTTCGGTCGATGGTCTAGCTCGAGAGTGAGGGGTTGCACCACATGACGTCTGCCTTTCTCATTTCCTGTCCCTTCATCTTCATCGATCTACGCATGTTATGGACCCACACTCAGACAGAGAGATCTGCACACTTTTGTGTCGACTACCAAGACAGAAACATGATGGTATTCCTGTTTACTCTTTTGAAATCGCTTAAACAGGAGTTTTTGGGGCATTTAATAGGAGTCAGAGGGTCTATATGACATGATATTTTAAAAAATTAAGGGATTATTGAAATTTATCATGGCTTTCAAACCTAATTTTTTTTTTTTAAAACGTACAAGCTAATTTTTTTTTAAATAATAATAATAATAATAATTATTAATAATAATAATAGTATTTATATCGCATCTTTTGCCTACATATACAAGGTGCTGAAATGTGCTCTCGTTAATTAAATAATATTACTTACTGTATAAATTACATCCCAAGTTCGGAAAAACCTACTTATTCTACTCCTAATACTACTTTAACGCCCCCAATGATTCTCATCCTCTTGTGGGGTCAGCCATGGGGAAAGTTGTTGGCCCAAGTCTTTCACGAACCAGGTGGCCAGGCCTGACGTTAGACTTAAAGTGGCAGGAATTTCACAAAATAATTTTCACCTGCCCCTTGTAATGAGGGTCAGGAACATCGTTCACCGACTTTGGTAAGGAGAGACACCGTGCGATCTTTAACGTTCACCAACTAATGCTGGGAGATGGGATATCCAGCTTAATGTCCATCCGAGGGAAGGAACACGATCACGTGACATTCTTTCTACCTGCGAAACACAAATTCGAACATTGATAGTTGGGTCGGGAATCGAACCCACGCTGAGCAGCTCAAAGGTAAGTACGTTCGTTACCTCTGCACCCAACTTTTAGAAGGGGCATTAATTTATTACGTACACAAATATGAGAAGGCTGCGAAATAAATAGTTTGTTATTTACACCAGGTGATCAGTAAGTCAATGCCCTGATAATCAAAAAGTTTAAGCGATAAACATAGACCTTTAACAAATATTGGATATATATATATCTCGATGAAACACACGGGGTACTGGGTGATTTGCCTTTGCCTTCCCAGCAGTAGTACTGCAAGAATGTACAACTTGACCAAGGTGCCAGTGACAATCTTTTTCTCTTTGCAAAAACAGAAGAAAAGGAAAAGACCTTTGATCTTTGAAAAAAAAAAAAAGAAGATCTTTGTAAAAACGACCTCGTGGCATCTCAAACCTATGGAGACCCTCTTCAGTCTATAGGGGAGGGATGTGGACCCGTTTGAGTTCTCCCACTTCACCTCCCAAGGATCCCAATGATGCTTTAACACAACACCAAGGTGGCAGTTTGCAGCAAGGTCGGGAATCGAACCCCCAAGTTAGACAGCTCAAAGGTAAGTGTACTCGCTCACTACCTGTGAGATCGATTTTGTACAATGTGTTAATTTGGTCGAACAGACATGACGTGATAATCCAGACAGCCATTTAGTATGATTGTAAAAACATTTTTCCCCCTTGAGGACAATCATTGCATCACTTCTTTTGGATAAAGTTTGATAAAGTTACGAATTATAAAAAGTTATCTTGTAAAAGAGTGGTGGTGAAACTTGATAGGACATCAACCATGCCCATGTGTATAGATTGGTTGCACCTGTACAAAAAGTGTGTGATAGGTTAACGCAGCCGAGAGGTGTGCACACCAGCCTGTGATCCGTCAAACCTGGGTTTGAATCCCGACACAGCTGTAAACTGCCAGGTGTTTCACCGGCAGGGCGATTCGTCAGTGTGTGTGCCGTCCCTCGGTTGGACGTTAAGCCGGGTGTCCCGTCTGCCGATACTCGGTGGACGTAAAAGGTCACACAGTGTCCTTTGTGAAGAGGAGGCGAGTTATCACCGGCATTCTGAATAAATTACACATTCCAGCACATTCAGTTGCGTATCCTGGGCTGGAGTGTGGACTCGTCCACTGCTTCGGAAGAGCGGAGTCTGTGTGTAGAGAACGGTGGACAAGATTGCATATCACATTATCTTGTTGATGGATGTTTGTCTAAGCTTAACATTATTTACCATACATTCAATTTTCCTGTTAGAGAACAATAACAGTTGTTACAGTGTGTGTGTGTGTGTGTGTGTGTGTGTGTGTGTGTGTGTGTGTGTGTGTGTGTGTGTGTGTGTGTGTGTGTGTGTGTGCGCATGTCATATGTGTGTATGTGTATTGTGTGTGTGCATTAGTCATACATGCCTGGTGTTGGCTTAATGGTTAGGGTGGTGGGTTTGGGATCCCAGGATCCTGAGTTCAATTCCTGCTCGGGTGTTGAATTAATACCAGGTGGGGTTGACTCTGCCTGTCATCCTTCCGAGGTCGGCAAAACGAGTTCCAGCTTGCTAGTATCCTGTGGCGGAGTGGCGACCCATCCAGGATTGTACAAAATAGCCAAGGAGACTGCTTAGGCAGCACCAACGCACGGCAGAGTATGGTCCCAATGGATGGATGGATTAGGTGTGTGTGTGTGTGTGTGTGTGTGTGTGTGTGTGTGTGTGTGTGTGTGTGTGTGTGTGTGTGTGTGTGTGTGTGTGTGTGTGTGTGTGTGTGTGTGTGTATCAGTCGTGTGTGTGTGTTCATCTTGTAAAGACATAAATAAAGGCTTTCCCCGATGATCCAATTAAAAGTGCGTCAAGCGATGCTACCGACGAATTGCGAATGCACAGTCGACTCGAGTTGTACGTTGGTATTAAATCATTGTATTTTTTTTATCAAACAATCCCATATCTTACAGATAAAATACTTTACATACAAAACAGGTTCCATTCCAATGTCCATCGTTTAACTACACGTCAAAGAGAACTATCAACAGAATTGTACAGAAGTCAAAATCATGGTGAATTGGGAGGGGGGGGGGGGGAGAAGAAGTACAAGGCACCTTTGGTTCTTTGTTAACCCTTCACACGTGTTAAGGCCTTTCATGTCCATGGATGGCTTTCAAGTATACGGTATACTTATACAGTCGAGCAACGTCCTTTTGAAGGAACACCGACCCGACCGTCCTGTTTTAGTGGATGCTGGCACAACCCGGCATGCCGCATGTTCTGTTCCACAACACCACGCCGTATAGCCTTCTCAAACGTCCACGCTTTACCTCCACCTACAGGTAGGACATCTCGAGCAAGCGTGGGACTCCTCAAATCCACCGGGAGGGACATATACGGACTTGCCTTGGACCACTAGACCAGCGCAGGTCAATGGAGCACAAGTTAACATAACCAGAAAGTAAACACCGTCAAATCATTTCAAACCACCTTCCAGTTCGTCAAGCAAAACTCTGATGGGACAGCCGATAGTTCATCGTAACGACGCGCAGGAATTCTTACGCAGAGGTCGAGGCTCATAGAAGAGGTGCAAAGTCAATGATGCGAGGTTGAAGGTTTTGGGGTCGTTTTCCCCAATACTTGTCATCGCCGCATTGGGGTCCACGCAACAGCAGATGAAGCGGTAACCCCTGCAGGGATGTCGTGATGGATTTTAAGGTCGATTTGTAAGAATGAACCAAACCATAGGTTGGCAACCACTGCGCATGCTTGACGGACCTGTTGCCTCCTCCCGTTGTTGTCAAGAAACTCGATCCGGCGCCGCATGTCACCTTCAATCCGCAAAAGGGTCTCTCTGGTTCAAAGGCTGGCTGCGAGAACGGCCAGCGGTGCCACCGCGAGGTGTAGTCCTGGGTACATGGTGGCAAGTCGTGACGCATGACCTGATCGAGTCGTGGACAGGGAACGGTCCGCCGATCCACGGTTACCCGGACCGTTACTATAGTAGTAGTAATAATAAGCAGAGTCTTCGCTCTCCTCATCTTCCTCCTCAAGGTCATCATCAGCACCGTCCCCTTGGTCCCGGAAGTAGTCGGGCCGAGGTAGGGCACCGCTGCCGCCCTCAGCCGAGAAGCAAAGCCGTTCCATGTTGGCCTTGACGGCCTCGCAGAACGGCCGCTCGATGCCGTCGCACACGCAGCTGGCCATGCGGCGGGCCGAAGGAAGAGCCAGCATCCGGGCGATGACGGCCCGACAGCGCGGCCCACACTGCTCTCCGTTGAAGAGCCGCCCGCACGCGGACAGGTAGTCGGCGAGCGCCAGCCCGCATTGATCGTCGTCCAGGCAGCGCGTCCTCGCCTCGGTACAACCGAGAGAGGTCCCGCGTGGCAGCGTGCGGGGCAGGCACGGATCGAGGCGCCGCTTAGCCGAGGAGCAAGCCGCGTCGGACCCGCACTCGCACACCTCGAGCCCCGGTCCACCACGCGTCCCGTTCAGCTGGCCGAGCGACGTCACGCAGTGCGACGGGCACGTGCGGCGATCGCCGCGCAGCACGGGTGCGCAAGCACGTGCGTAGCGCTCGAACGCACCGCGGCACTCGGGCTGCGCGCGGCAGCGGAGCACGGCTCGCCAGCACGGCTCTCCCTGTCCGGCGTCGACCGCACACTCGACTGCGAGACCGTGCATGCCGAGCAGCATGAGGAGCAACACCGGCGGCGGCGGCGTGGTGAGCCCCGGGGGCACAGTGACACCCGTAGGCATTTCCTAGCGCCGAACGTCCCTCGGCGTCGGCTTCATGGGGTGGCCAGGCGATGCGTTGCCAGCGAACCGCTTCCTTTCCATGCACCTTCCGGATCGAAAGCCGGATCTGTGTCCTCGCCGCCTTTATAAGCCTCTACGACTTCTTCGTGCGGTCATTTGTGGTGCCCGCTCCACCACTCCCCGCCCCTTTCAACTCTTCCTTTCTCTCGTTTTATTCCTCTCTTCCTCCCTCTCCTCCCGTCTGATGCACTCCCACCCACTTCCACCCTCTTCCTTTCTTCCACCCCAACACCCGGCCCTTCACTTTCCTTCTGTTCCTGCGCAAGCACGGATTCCCAATTTGTTCCAGCCGCCTGGTTGAAAAGTGAGGCGAAGAATTAGCAACAGCCGCAGATAGAGCGAAGGGATGAGGTGAAGACGTAGAATATTTTCATTTCATATCGGTAACCACCCCCCCCCCCACCCTTCCCACACCTCCCAACCAAAACAAATCAATAAATAAATAACTTTCATTACGACTACATTCATGTTGATCACATTTGGTATTTCGCATCAAAACGACCTTTTTGTTTCCCGATTGATGTGCAATGGTAATTCCTTTTCAAACTTCTTCCATCAGCCCACTTTGTCCTCAGTTCTTATCCGATTCGAGTGTGGAGTTTAAAATGATCGATACAATGAAGTTTATCCTGTTTGAACATGAATTTTTGTACAACTACTACGACCACCTTAACTCCGTCATATTTTGCTATCTCTCACTTGTTCTTCCTTTTAATCCAAAATTGTTCTACAAAGCCAATGCATCGCAAGCATGTACCTGCCGAGACGAGAAGGTGGTGCTGACCTGATGATGGAGCTCAACCAAGTGCACAGAATGATGACTGTAGGATTGGCTGAGTTGGTGAAAAGTTCTCACTATCTGCCATGACCTTTCCTGGGAAAGTCACATTTCCAACCTTGCCTCAAAAGCCAGTCGCCGACTGGGAATCCTCCGTCGTGCAAAGTCCTTCCTCGGCCCTCTTGAGCTCCTGACTACTTACAAAGCTTTTGTCCGTAGCCTGATGGAGTACTGCTCTCCCCTCTGGGCTGGTGCTCCTGCCTCCCACCTTTCTCGACTTCACGCTGTCGAAACCAGGGCTTTTAAGATCATTGGCATCTCCCGCAATGAAGCTGAGTCTTTGGGCCTCTCACTCAATCACCGCAGGTTGGTCGGTGGTCTTTCTGTCTTCTACCGACTCCTCTCCAGCCTTGCCCCCCCTGCTCTCTCTGCGATTTGTCCCAACCACATTTCCACAGGGCGCTCAAGGTCCGCCAACAACCCCTTCTGGTAAAACTACCAAAATCCCTAATCACTGCTCATCTTCTCTCTTCCATTCCTCTTTTTCCCGCCTTTGGAATAAACTTCCTCACTCTATTCTTTCCCATTCTTCCCTCCAGGCTTTCAAAACAGCTGTTCACCACCACCTCTTATCTTCCCCCATCCAAATCCTCGATCTTTTCTACCCCCGATAATCCACCCAAGCCCACTTCCTTCAATTCTCCTGCTTTCCTTCCTGAAAGTCCCTGTAATGTCCATCTTCTCCTCGCCATGTTCCCCGTCCCATCCCCATCCCTCTCCCTTCCACAGTTCACCTGTGTCTGTTCCCCAATGTTTTGTCCCTTCCACTCCCACCCCTCTTGTCTCATGCCTCCTTGCTGTGAGTTGTGTGTTAGCTCTCATACGAGCCTCGACCAAGGTATACAAAAAAAAAAAAAAAAAAAAAAAAAAAAAAACACACTACCGAATCCAATTTGTACACAAACGCTAAGGCAGCAAACCAGAGAAGGTATCCCGAAACACAGCGAACAAAACAAAACAAAAATTAGATTCCAAAAACAGGTGCAAATAGAAGATGTCACACTTGAAACCGAAACAGCCCCGATTGCAAAAAAAAAAAAAAAAAGATAAAAATATAAAACGAAATATCAACAAATACACACCGACAACTAGGAGAACGATAAAGGAGCAGGAAGATTAAAAAAATACAACATCTGGACAGATTGGGCGCAAGAAAAGTTCATTGGAGCTGGGATGGAGAACGAGTCCTAATAAATACCCAAGATCAAGGACACGACAGCAATGGCTTTAAAAATAACATGTCAGCACTGAGCCAACTGGACAGGCGTAGGTTCCGCAAGGTAGAAACAGAAAGTACCATCACCTTCTCTCTGGATGTAAAAAAAAAAACAACCATGTCAGCTGTACACACCTGTATGTGGAGTAATCTACTGCACATCCACAAAAACTTCAATATCCCAGTCCAAGAAAAAACATGGATACGTGAACCAAAAGCAGTTGTCCAAAACAAGGAGTTGAGGCTCACCTGCGAACTCAAGCATGAACAGAGAAAACCACGCATTGTGAGTACTTCGGGTACAAAAAAGAAAAGGAGGCATTGCTAATTGAGATTTCAGGACACAGCAACCTTGGTCTAAATAACATGGAAATCAGGGGGGGAAAACCCCCAAATACCAGGATCTCAAAAATAAAGTCAAGAGAACCTGGAATCTGATGAGCACCGACGTTGTGCCAATGATGGCTGCAGCAATAGGAGTAATAAAGAAGAACCTTACAGAGATGCTAAAAACACTATAGCGGGGAATATTACGACAAACAAACTGTAATTGGAGGCTGTTCAGCGACAATCCCGAAAAAGAACCATCGGAACAAAAATATGAGAACAATAAGCTTCACAACTTGGTCCGTGAATTGAGATCCGTGATGAAACGGAAAGGATACTTGGAGACCTGGGAGGGCTCTGTTCCACATTCTGAAACCCACAAATGAGGGTCACAAGTAACGAGAATGGAGACATTAACTTTCAAACTTTCCTCACTGCTCCATGAGCCTTGACTTTGTATCATACAGGGTGAGTCAGAAGTAGCGCCCGATTTCTGTCAGTTGATTGTTTGTTTGCCATTTGTATTACAGTGTACCATAAGGTATAAATAAATGAATGACATGTTTATCTAACCATTTATTCAAGAAAAAATTATTACGGAACTGTACCAAGCTGTTTTACTTGCAATTTTCAAAGTGCCCTCCCTCGTGATCGATGCACAATTGCAGCCGAGCAGGCACAGAGCGGCACACACGTCTGCAGAGTTCGATATCAATTTCCTCAAACTTTGCAGTGATTTGAGCCTTCAATTCCTGAATGGTACGAGGCTTTTCACGATAAACAAGGTCTTTCATGAGCCCCCAAAGAAAGAAATCTGGAGGTGTGAGGTCTGGGGAGCGTGCCGGCCACTCAATCGGACCGCGGCGGCCGATCCACTTTCTGGGAAAGTTTTCACCAAGCCACTGACGAACATAACGTCCATAATGAGGTGGAGCTCCATCCTGCTGGAAATAACAGTCCTGGTCTTGTACCCTTGGCCAAAAGAAGGTTTGCAGCACATCCAGGTAAATTTCTGCAGTGACAGATCCCTCAAAGAAAAAGGGTCCAATTATCCCTAATGGAGATATGGCTGCCCAAACTGTCACTCCAGGTAAATTCACCTCCTTCTCAACTGTCACTCTTGGGTTATTCGCAGCCTCGTAGATACAATTGTGTCTGTTCATTGTGCCATGAAGCTCAATTTGGTGCAAATTCAGTAACTTTCCAAACTCGCAGCAATAACCTGCAAAACAAAATCAAAAATAAATAAATAACGAAAATTAATAATCTGCAACACAATTATTAACAACATGACTTCCCAGAAAGATCTGACAGCCGAAAAAACAGAAATCAGGCGCGACGTTTGACTCACCCTGTATATATATATATATATATATATATATATATATATATATATATATATATATATATATATATATATATATATATATATATATATATATATATATATATATATATATATATCCTATATATTGAAAACGTTAATAACACTGCCTGCTTGGTTGCGCAGTTGCAAATAACACTGCCTATTTGTCTGAAGCCTTCTGATCAAAATCCATTGGCTGGACAGCTGGCATGATTCCGCCCACAATTGTAACCAGGAAAATCAAACATCAACTGTTTTCGTTCTGTGGGCCACAGTATGTATTGGCTGTAGGCCTCAGGCTTCAGGCCTCTGGTGTTAGCCTATGGGTAAGTGCAATTGGAATCTCTCTGAGTTAAATAACCACGATGTATTATATCATGTGCACATTATGGATGTAACCCTGGTTCTTTGTTTTTTATTTTCATGAGAGGTCTGTTCTCTACACTGCCCAAAGGAAGGGGGTTTCTTTTTTAATGTGCATTTGAAGACGGAGCAATGCATCGTATATGATGAAAGAAAGGTACGTTTTGATTATAATCCATGCAGAGGAGAGAAAATAGTCATGGGAGGTAATGCATATGGGGGAGGCCAATCAAAAATCACATAATGCTTGGGGGTGGGGGTTGTCTGTCCAAACGTGATGGAGTAATTGCTTCATTTTCATTGGTGGTGCAGGCTTTGGTTATTATTTCTCACGTTTAACCTGACTTTGGTCACACAGTCACAAGGCCATTATTACAGAGTTTCTAAGTTGTGCACGTGCCATGCCAGAGTGCTTTGATTTTGGAATAAGCTCAACTTTGGAGTTCACCTGTCTGCCGGTTCCGGTTTGAAGTGAAACACCTTGGGGCCCTGTGCCAAGGTACTCATCTTGCTTGGGTGTTTGTGAATTAAAATGTCATGTGACGTGCACGTCATTGAGTACGTGTACATTAATAAGAGCTGCAGCGTTGAGTGTTGTTCAATTTGTGACGTGCACATGCTGGAGATTGATCTCGCTCCACAAAAGACATGATTTCGTGACCGGACTGAATTGACGTCCAACAACTAAAGCTTCACGTCCAGACAGTGCTTCGTCTATCTTAAAGAGCAGGTTGCGGGTCACCAAACATGTTCTGAAAATTTATCAATATGATTATATGTGCATTAAATAGTTCGATACAAACTATTGTGGTTGCCTAACTATTGGGAAAATTAATGAAATTTAACTCCGAAGTTGTTATTTCTCGAGGCTGTTGAAAAAAAACAGCCGCGTGCCATATATGGATGGTGACGTCACGTTCTCCAAAACAAAGCGGAAGCTCACTCTTTCATTGAAGAAGTGTCCAGTTGAGCAGGCCGTTCTTTCGCTTTTTTGAGCTTGCAACTGTCTATATTATCCTTTTTTTATTTTGAATTATTGTAGAACAAAGTTATTTGGATATTTGTACATCATGCCTCATACGTGTGTCGTCACGTTTTGTGAAAATGGCTGGAAAACGGGAAATCGCTCCCACCGATTCCCGAAGGAATCAAACATTCGCTGGCAGTGGATAAGATTTGTACAAACAAAACGGGCGAATTTTCCCTGCCTTTTCAACTTTTAAACAATATCTTTGTGGAAAAAGCGTTGCGGCCTAACATCTAGTCAAGGCGCCCTAGGCCCTGCGCGCCATCGAACATAAACCTTATAAAATATCGGAATTTTACAAACTTCACAACTACCGAGTGTTAAGCATCCCAAGCGACTGCAAAAACCAAAAACAGAATTTGAATTGACTTTAAAACGAACCCGCAACGTCGATCGAAGCAAAAATCTCAATTCACCACAGGAATTCACGGCATTATTTAAAATTATTTTGTCAAAGCCATAAAACTGTAATATTCAGCCATCCACGAACAATCTTTACATAATCCGACAGCTGAACAAGTCAGGCACATGATGATAACCTTTATTGGGATGAAAAATGATTTTTAAACCTCATCTTTGTGGAAAAAGCACCGCGGCCTAGATCTAGCCAAGGCGCCCGCAGCCATACGCGCCAGGCGCCAGGCGCCCTCAACTTGAAACATTCATAACTCGACAAATAAAAGCTCAAATTGCACCAAATTTACCTTATTCTTGCGAGCTCACGTTTCCTGTTAGTAGGTGAACAATCCAACGCTTGGAAAATTCTGCTTCACAATGATAGGAAGAGCCGACATCGAAGGATCAAAAAGCGACGTCGCTATTGACGCTTTGCCGCCACAAGCCAGTTATCCCTGTGGTAACTATTCTGACACCTCTTGCTAAAAGTCAAAAGGATCGCGAGGCCACGCTTTCACGGTCTGTGTTCGTACTGAAAATCAAGATCAAGCGAACTTTCGCCCTTCTGCTCCACGGGAGGTTTCCGTCCTCCCTGAGCTGGCAGTCAGTACTGCCACTTGTACACGAAATAGGCCGTTTTCTTGCACTTGCAATTGGCTCAAATTTATATGGCTCAGGGCCAGAAACTCCGTAGTATAAATTCCCATCATCCTCCGATTCGTCCTCGGCAATATCGGAATGAAATCGCTCAATTTCATCGCTGCTGAAATCACTCTCTGATTCGCATCTCGCCATTGTTCACACGCTGTTTCTGAATTTTCACGAAGTTTTCAGAGAACGTGACATCATAGCATCTTCGGTAACTTCCGGACTGTTTTTCGATCACTGACAAAAGTTTTGACTGAAAAGTTAACTTTAGCATATTTTGAGTTTCAAATGTAAGAAAATAATTGCCCAACTTACAACCTTCTTGTGCTTAAAACCTTCCCGAAGGTTGTGCTTACAACCTTCGAATCACGCGAAGTCATCAGCGACCCAAAACCTGCTCTTTAATTTGTGTGCACGAACAAGGAAAAATGCTCACGAACAAGTATAACTTTGGGTATGAAAGAAGCAACACCAGCACAAAAATTTCGTCCATCTTGAGAAGCCAAAGGCACACAGCAGTCATGCAAATTCATTTTGTATGCAGCTTCTGGCTGCTGGTTGCGTCATTTCTGGGAGTGCGACTGTCACCGATGCAGTGCCTCCTGCAGATGAGGACAGGAATTTGTAATTTGGTTATGGTGCCGGCGATAGGTCATCTACTTTCGTGAAGGACATGGCATACCCATCAAATTCTCGCCCTGGCTGTGAGATACCAGCATGACAGTTTCTAGCTGAGTCAGGATTCATACCAAGGTGAGATGGCTCAGTGGTGAGTGTGAGTACCTGTAAGCCATCCTGCCAGCCTGCCATATAAAGATGGAAATGTTCAAAGGGTTAACTGTTCTTTCCCATTTACAAAACCCCAAGGATTGCTCAAATCCAAGGCTAAACTTGGCGGTGCAATGCGCAGGAGGCAAAAGCCAAAATATAGGAAAACATCTCTTACAGTTAAAATGGGAGGGGAGATAAGACACTATCAATGAAACGGACGATCCAAGTGATTGACAAACACAAGTAGGAACGAGAGAGCAGGTAAAGTTATGTACAAGGAGAGAAATAACCCACTATGGTGCCAAAAATAAATACCAGGACTCACACAACAATGGGGAATGAGCAAGGGCTTGAGCAAGGCAGGAGCTGGTTTTGGGTCCAGTATGGCCCGTGTGGGCTAGTGTGGCACAGGGCTGGCAGTTTACAATCGGGAGAGGTATGGTGATGAAGAGAGGGATGCTGCCTCTCTAAAGGTCTGTCTCCAACTCCAACTACCGTGTGGCTATGATCCTCGTAAACTTTGGGACCACCCGCATACACAGTGAGTTCCTCTCGTTGACTGCCTACTGATGTAGGCGGCGCCTTTATTCTTACCATCACACACTATGGAGCAGGCCTTAGAAAAAGTGTTTCGCCCTCGGCTCGGGCTCTACAGCCGACCTTGCCCCATGGCCTGCAGTGTGCTGGGCAAACAGTCTGTAATGTTGCCTTTAAAAGTGTGTAGCACTTTCCCGTGTGCCTTTGAAGTTTTGCTCCAGTCCTCACCTGGTCTCACTCATAAACAGGAGGTTTTACACAACAAACTTACTCTATACTGTCTTAAAGTTAACACTCACTGCCTCCTTTGTGCACCTTTTACAATACGATTTACCCTGCCAATTTCTCTGATACAAGAAGGAATGTAACCTATGCGGTCATATAGGCCATACTATATTCCACTCTTGGATGACTGACCTCCTCCACTCTCGTAGCCAACGTGTGGCTCTCAACGGAACCCTTTCAATCGTCTCTCCTTGTCAAGGCTGGAGTACCCCAAGGCAGTGTTCTAGGCCCCATCTTATTCCTAATCTTCATCAATGATCTCTCTGACTCTGGAAAATCCACTTTGTCTCTTTGCTGATGATGATCCACCCTCTGTTGTGACATCTCTCATCCTACTGACAGATAGGCAGCAACTTCTTCCCTATCCTCAGACCTTGACAAAAGTCACAAACTGGTCAAACACTTGGAATTTGTTTTTCAATCTTGAGAAATTCCACATACTCTCTTCAAAAGGACCGCACCACAAACTCTAACATCTACTTTCTCAACAACCCTCTCAAAGAGGTTCATTCACTCAGACTCTTGGGTCTGACTGTCAACCATGATCTCTTTTGGGCAAACCACATTTCAAAGCTGGCCTCCAAAGCCAGATGCTGACTGGGTATCCTCCATCATACAAAGTCCTTCCTTGGCACACCTGAGCTACTATCCACCTTCAAGGTTTTCATCCACAACTTGATGGAGTACTGCTTCCCCCTCTCAGCTGTGTCCCCCCCACCTCACATCTTGGGATTTTTCAGTATACTTTTTTTTCCACCCTCGATCTTTCTGCCTCACATCTTGCTCAGCTTAACGTCGTGGAAACCAATGCTTTCAAGATCATTGGAATCTCTCACAATGAAGCTGAGTCTATGGGCCTATCACTTCACCATCGCCGACAGGTTGGTTGTCTCTGTCGTTTTTACACCTAATTTCTGATCTTGCACCCTCTACTCTCTCCGTGCTTGGTCCCCCCCCCCACCCTCCCAGGTATCTATCTGCAGGACACACAAAGTCCACCAACAACCCCCTCCAAGTGTAACTGCCTAAATCCAGAACCAATGCTCACCTCCACTAATTTATTCCTCTTTTTCCCCACCTGTGGAACCACCTTCCATACTCTTCAATCTCATTCTTCCTTCCAGGTCTTCAAGACTGCTGTTCACCATCATCTCAATTCATCCCCATCCAAAGCTACAATATTTTCCCAAAATTTTGCTTATGTATCCATCTTGTCTACCCCTTGCGTTCTCCCTTACCCCTCATCGTTACCTGCATACCTTGTTTGTCTGTTTCCATCTACTTTCTCACTCTGCCCTGCTGTTGGCGTTTCCTCTTTATCTTGCTGTTCACTTTGTTATGTTGTGTGCTGATCTATTATGTGTCCTTGCTCTTCCATGAGCCCAGACCATATGCAGTATAAAAATATATATATTTTTGTAAATAATGTGAGTGCCTCTTGTAATATATTAGATGTTGAGAACAGGACAGGTTATTTCGTTTTTAGGACTCCAGCCAACACGATGAAACTTGCAGAATGCGGAGGCAGGTGAGCACGAAGCAGCCACAAAATTTACAAACTAAAAGATTTATTGTGGTTCAGAAAATCTTATGAGATTTCTGTGGAGTTTGGTGTGAATGGATATGAAGTGAAGAAAGGAAAATGAAAGGATATGCACAGAGACATGACAGAAGGAAATAGATACCTTAAATTTATTCATTTCATCTGAAAAATGCAGATTTACTAATATTCAACTGTTTATTTGCAGAAACGACTTCCTGGGTCGTGTATGACAATTAACTTTGCCTCAAACCCAGGGAGCACACGACGTTTGCGATTTTCAAAGAAGAGGAATTGTTGGCCAGTCAGAAGGTGGAGTCAGCCAGCATCAGATAGCTCAGAAACTTTAAATTCTGCTTTCTACGGTCAATCGGGTGATTGTGCAATTCACCAGTGAAGGGAAGGAATCCACAACTTCCCGTTCAGGTCGACCTGGGTCCTCAGAAAGATGTCTTCGAGCTGTCAAGCGGTCCATTGAGCAAACTCCCTGCTGCAAGGGAGCAGATGTTGCAGAGGAGGTCCAAGTTAGCTCAAGAACTGCCGTGCGGTACCTTCATCAACTGGGCTACTATGGGAGAGACGTGAGGAGAAAACCTATTCTTAGACCAGCCAACATTCAAAGGAGAAAGAAGTGGGCTGATGAGATGGCCACGAGACCCTTGAAGTTTTGGCAAATGTCATTTTTGCAGATGAGTCCCAATTTGCTCAATTTCTGAAAGTGGATGCATATGGGTCTGAAGACTTCCCAGTCAAGAGTTCTCTTTGAACCGATTGCAACCAACTGTCAAACACGGTGGTTTTTCAGTGATGGTGTGGGGAGCAATCTGGAGCGCTGGTCAGTCAGAGCTTGTGGAGTGTGTTGGCAACATCAACTCTACGATATACATTTCTATCCTTGAGGATGGACGTCTTCCCATCTTCTCCACTGGTCAGATGGTCAAAAACAACACTGTTCATGGAAGATGGAGCTCCATGCCACAGAAATGGGATCAAGCGATTTCCATGGCCAAGTCAGTCTCCTGACATGAATCCCATTGAACACCTCTGGGCCACATTGGATTGAGCTGTATAGAAAAAGTCCAGAAAACCAACATCATGGGCAGAATTGACAAACCTTTTGTGTGAAGCCTGGGCAGAAATCCCACAAGAGAACATTTCGGAACTCATTAGTTCTATGTCTGAAAGAGTAAAAGCATTGAAATCTGCAAATGGCAAGTCTACAAAATACGAGAGTTTGTATTAAAATGGATCAAATGTTAAATAAATAAATTATTTTAAAATCATGGTGTCTATTTACTTCTGTCATGTCCCTGTAGATTAGTATGGATGGTAAACAGGGGAAATCCCTCCTGACACCCACCCCCCTCCACCTCCCATTTCTGTCATATTCCCAATACCCCTCCACTCCCCTTCCAACCTTCTTTCCCTTCTTTCTTCCTCATCCCTAACTTGCCTGAAAAGTCATGTGTGTGTGTATATATATATATATATATATGGCTGCTATAAATGAATGATTCAGATGGTGAACCTAAAGGGGAGTGTGGAGGAGGTGAGTGGGAGAACTACCTTTGGAAGAAACAATGTTGAAAAAAAATTAATGGTGGAGATTAAAAAGAGGTTTAGACTCGTATGGAATACTGGATGATCTGTTGTGCAATTTACCCCAAATCGGAATGAGATTAGAAGATGTTAGGAAGGTTATTGACATCAAGTTTTCACTGGGAGAGCCAGTGGGGATGACGTGGTGAGTAGTCATATATCAAAAATGTATTGGGCCCGATATGTTCTCATGGATCAGGCATGACGTGGCAGAGGTATGCGCTCCACCGAGTGCCCTTCGACTTTATTAATTTTTTTCACTCACCATTCGAATTATCATCCTAATTCACCAATGCTCTCAGGCTGTTTATGGTAGTTGGTTGGCTGTATCCCTCTCGGCTGCTTAAAGACCCTTGTGCACTGGTGTTGGGTGCAAAATGAATATATTGTAGCGTTGAGGAGGAGGTGTGCTAAAGATCCCATCCCCAAGCTACCGAACAAGAGGCGTTGGGTCCGGTGCTGTGGCTTCATAAAGTAGATATGAAATGTGTTCCCAGTTGATGTCACGTCTCTCCTTTGGTTAGCTCCATTAACGGCTTAACAAACAATGGTCTCATCTGAAATGTTATCACAGAGTGGTGTCCAAAAAGAGTCACTGAGGTGTTCCACAGGGTGTCGTAAGTCCCAGGACACGGTTTTTTTTTTAATCTTTTGACGAATTATAATTTTATGATCACGAATTTTTGGTCTTCGGTTGCTCGTGTTGTCAAGTGCACTTCAAGTATGAAAGACCTTTTCCCCCCTCCCCCCCCCCAAAGATGAAGATTTGATTTTGACGATGATGGCTTTTCAAAACGCTCTTCAAAGTCTTCTTGCACCTGTTTCATCGTCTCGTTTGTGTTCCTCCTCTCGTGGTACCACACCACCGCCACCAGCTTCTCTCCCACTGTAAATAGACTGAGGTCTACCATCTTGGTTTTAACATATTACTTTTATTATCTGAAAAAACAACAACAAGAAAACAGCATAAATAGATGGTATAAACAAATCTTGTATGAGCAGCTAAAACCGTGTCCTGGGACTTATGACTCACCTTGAAGAGTGAAGACCAAGAGAGATTGAGCACACAGATGAAAGTCATGCTCTTAAAAAGGAAATCAAGAGATTTTTTTTAAATGTAAGGCACAAACAGTTGAAACATTCTACCATTACTACTACGACTACCTCTCTAAGGCCCCAACTTTTCTCACCATCTTGTGGGGTTGATCAGAAAGGTTTTGGCCCAAGTATTTCAGGAGCCGGCCAGCCAGTCCTTACGCACACCCGAGGGAATGTACACTTTGTGACGTAATATCCTGCCAGTAAATCACCAGACAGTTTCTAATCATGTTGGGAATCGAACCTGAAGTACATGCACTGCCTGTGCACCATCCTGTCGACCATCCATCTTTTTCTCAACAGTTGTGATGCATTGCCACCTGCTGGTGCAGCACAACATTGCAGATATAAACGATAGTTCTGGTGCGTGTGACACGACACTGTGGTTACTAGAGTTAAACTTAACTAGTTAATGATAGTCCACAAAAAGAAAAACAAATTGTTATGAAACACAAGAGGAATTGAGGTGTTTGTAAATTTAAAATACTTTTGGTTGTCTTCCTTGGCCAGTATTTCCCTCCTTGTGTTTGCTTGAAAGAGGTCCATCGGTTTCCAAAAATCAAATATTTATGCCTTTGCTGGATTAACCCAAAGGTTAAAGACCCACGTCCTTAATAGGTCACCACATGTCACGGAGGCAGGCTGGAGGCTGCCAGGCTTTGGAAAGCACATGGGGGGGATTCAGGGATTCCGCCATCCTTGCTGCGAGCATGGGCATGGATATGAGTGTTAAGACGTGTAAGCTGTCTGCTTTGGCTGTGTTTGTGTGTTTTGTAAAGTGAGCGAGGTAACACGTCAGCTGCATCCTTTTTTCACATAGTGACCGTGCATTGCCCCCTGTTGGTATTGTTTATTTTTCAGTAAGGCACATGGAGGAACTTGTACATAAAGGACAAGTGGAACAAAGACATTAATAGACACCGGTGTACTTTCATATGAATTGCAAGAGCATTCATAGAGAGTTTTCAAACACATGTGGTACAGGGGATTCGAACCTCGGTTCCTTGCTATCGTGAGCCAGGGCTTCGGTTGGGAACACTTACATGCCCACCAAACTTAAGTTGCTGTCTTCACCGACATGGAAAGTCACATTTTGTATAATTATTCCACTGTTCTCACCAAGGACTCGCCAGCTCATCTAGTTGTTCTCACCAAGGACTCGCCAGCTCATCTAGTTGTTCTCACCAAGGACTCGCCAGCTCATCGAGTTGTTCTCACCAAGGACTCGCCAGCTCATCGAGTTGTTCTCACCAAGGACTCGCCAGCCAACCTTGCTGTTCTCACCAAAGACTCGCAAGCCATCCTAGTTGTTCTCACCAAAGACTCGCAAGCCATCCTAGTTGTTCTCACCAAAAACTCGCGAGCCAACCTAGTTGTTCTCACCAAAGACTTGCAAGCCATCCTAGTTGTTCTCAAAGACTCGCTAGCCATCCCAGTTGGTCTCACCAAGGACTCGCCAGCCAACCTAATTGTTCTCACCAAGGACTCACTAGCCAACATAGTTCTCACCAAAGAACTCGCCAGCCAACCTAGCTGTTCTCAAAGGCTCGCTAGCCATCCTCGTTGTTATCAAAGACTCGCTAGCCAACCTAGTTGTTCTCACCAAAGACTCGCTAGCCATCCCAGTTGGTCTCACCAAGGACTCGCCAGCCAACCTAGTTGTTCTCAACAAGGACTGGTGAGCCAACCGAGTTGTTCTCACCATTGATGTGCTCGCTAACAAAGTTGTTCTCACCAAGGACTCGCTAGCCAACGGGTTGTTCTTACAAAGGATGTGCTGGCCAATATAGTTTGTTTCACAAAGGACTCCATAGCCAACCTAGTTTTTCTCACCAAAGACTCGCTAGCCAACCTAGTTGTTCTCACCAAAGACTTGCAAGCCATCCTAGTTGTTCTCAAAGACTCGCTAGCCATCCCAGTTGGTCTCACCAAGGACTCGCCAGCCAACCTAATTGTTCTCACCAAGGACTCACTAGCCAACATAGTTCTCACCAAAGAACTCGCCAGCCAACCTAGCTGTTCTCAAAGGCTCGCTAGCCATCCTCGTTGTTATCAAAGACTCGCTAGCCAACCTAGTTGTTCTCACCAAAGACTCGCTAGCCATCCCAGTTGGTCTCACCAAGGACTCACCAGCCAACTGAGTTGTTCTCACCAAGGACTCGCCAGCCAACCTAGTTGTTCTCAACAAGGACTGGTGAGCCAACCAAGTTGTTCTCACCATTGATGTGCTCGCTAACAAAGTTGTTCTCACCAATGACTCGCTAGCCAACGAGTTGTTCTTACAAAGGATGTGCTGACCAATATAGTTTGTTTCACAAAGGACTCCATAGCCAACCTAGTTTTTCTCACCAAAGACTCGCTAGCCAACTGAGTTGTTCTCACAAAGGACTCACTAACCAAACTAGTTGTTCTCACCAAGGACTCAAAAGCCAACCGGGTTGTTCTCACCAAGGACTCGCTGGCCAACCTAATTGTTCTCACAAAGGATACGCGTATTAACATTAAGGAGGTAACATTTAATGAAATGAACTAAATAGTTGGTGAAAGGAAGAAAATAGGTTTTGTAGTGAAAGTACCTGCATTATAAAAACACATTTATTTTTTTAAGCAGTAGCAGTCTTTTTAATGGAAGACAATCGTATCAACCCTGGAGCACATCAATGATATACCTTTATATCAGGTGCAATGGCATCCTCCCCTACATATTCTTGATGTGCAGAGCATGAAAATTATTTTCCTTTCCCCCCTCGGTGGTTAAGTTTCCAGGTAACATTTACTAACTCGTTTTCCATTAGTTGTACTGCAGTTAAGGCTGTCAGAGGTGTTCGAAGGTCACGGCTCCATTTTATTCTCTTCCGAAGCGTTGAGGTGATGGTGTGAAGTTTTGGTGACTCGGTTTAGGTTCTTTGAGGGAAATGCAAAGAGTCTGCATGATGACAACAGAAAGAAAGTAGAGTAGAGGGAAACAAGAGAGTAAATCTTTCAAGACTACAGACCAGTGGTCATGCAACTCAACCCAGAAAAAGCCCAACCAAATGGTCACGTGAGTGTGTAATGTTTTTTCAATAATCTCAACCTTCAAAGCTGGGTTGTTCTCACCAAGCAGTCTACACTCCCATGTGGATGCTGAAGATCTCATGCATGGTAAATTCTGATGAGTAATTCATGTAATTATTGCTGTAGGTTGTCGAGAGACATCTGGTTCTATAAGGAATTGATGGATGGTCATTGCACAGGCATACGATGAAACTCAGGTGAAGAGTTTTCAGAGTGGATATTTGCTAAAGAGTGTGACACACTGACACCTGTAATTTTGAACAATGTTTTAAGTGGGCTAAACGCACACACCTGCGTTACATAGCAAGCCGTTTGCGCACAAAGGCCACGGGTGTACAGGAGGTGTGGGGAGCGGAGAGTGGCACAAGGGAATGTGGTGCGGGACGCAGTGACCCGTGAAACATGCTTGCCCGTTAGTTAATTAAATTTTGTTTTTGAAGCCTCTTGTGATGCTGTGGAAGCCAGGACTGAAAAAAAAAACTCCAGCTTGGTAGAGGACACATCTGATTCCATCACATGCTGGGGAGGAAGTGAGAATGATTTATGATCAAAGGTTTATTGTGTGCTCAGGTCGTTCACATCTACCCATAAACTCCACAATGATGACGTTTCCTCACCCGAAAGGCCTTCATCAGTATTTGGAGATGCCTTGTACAAGGGTGAACATGCTACAATGGAGTGGGGGTAAACGTTCCACTTTTTTTTTTGTTCCTCTTTTTCCCCACTAATGGAACCAAATTCCACATTCTCTTCAATCTCATTGTTACCTCCAGGTCTTCAAGACAGCTGTTCACCACCATCTCAGATCATCCCCCATCCCAAACCATGATCTTTTCTACCCTCGTTAACCACCCCCAACCACCAAAAAATTTTCAGTTTTTCCTTACTGAGACTTTTCTTCTGTATCCTTCTCTCCTTCCCCTCATCGTTACCCACATGCTTTATCAGTCTCCGTCTGTTTCGTCCCTGCTGTTGGCGTTTCCCCTTCTCTTTCTACCGTTCCTTTTGTGCTGTTGCGTCCTGATTCATTCCGTGTTCTCATTTCTCCATGAGCCTTGACTCTGCATACAAAAAAACCCCAAAATTTTAAATAAATGGAGTGACGGGTTGGCACAGAAACGATGCTCCACGAAGAGAGAGAGTATGATCATGGATGACGATGGTGACCATGGGGAAAATGGAAAAGGATTACATGTATCAAATGTACTGAATTCAGATATCATGTTACTGAAGATGTAGGAAACCAAGTTTACAAAGACCAGGGATATTAATAGCTGCATGTATTCAAACGAGGCATAATCTGGAAGAGGGCCCAGTACACAAGGACAATCGGTTTGCCAAACTTCTGTCAATTGTCTGCTTTGTGCTTTATTGAGAAAATGCAATATAATTGTTTTTTGCTTGGAGGTGCCGTGGGTTCTGGTCAGTGTTGACCCATTTTTCTTTAATGGTCATATTTATTCTCACCTTCTTATGGTGTCGGCGGGGAAAGTTTTTGGGGCCTCGTCTTTCCTGAACCAACTGGCCCAGCCGAACGTTCAACTGACTAAGTCGGTTATAAATGGAATTTACAGTTTGTTCAGGTTGCCAGTGATAGCTGACCTACTCTTTGTAAAGAATACCGTGGGATCGTTACCATCCACCAACAAATATGGGTAGATGGGCACCCGGCTTAACGTCCAGCCAAGGGACGGCACACACACACACACACACACACACACACACACACACACACACACACACACACACACACACACACACACACACACACACACACACACACACACACACACACACACACACACACACACACACGCATCACCCTGACCGGGAAACACGACGGTAGTTTATAGCTGGATTGGGATTCAAACCCATGCAAGATAGCTCAAAGGGAAGTGTGCATCGCTCTCGGCGATCCTGCTAGCCTGTAGTCACCTGTTGCCTCTGTCACCGAAGGTGAAGGAGGTGATGTTTGTCTCTCTCTGTCTGTGACCAGGATATCTCAAAAAGTTGTGGACGGATACGGACGAAAAACTTGGTAGGCACGTTGGGTGTGTGGCAAGGAAGAATCGATTCAATTTTAGTGAAGATCCGGATCCAACTAGGAGAATTTTTTTAAGTGATTCTTCACCATATATATATATATATATATATATATATATATATATATATATATATATATATATATATATCACGATATCTAAAAAAAAGTTGTGGACGGATTCGGATGAAACTTGGTGGACATGTTGGGTGTGTGACCACGACTAACTGATTCGATTTTAGTGGAGATCTGAATACAAGAATCATTTAATTTTTCAGCATTGAGAGACAGGGCAAAAAACGATATATAGCATGATATCTCAAACATGCATTGGGCCGGATATGTTCTCCTGGATCAGCCACTACATGGCGGAGGTATGTGCTCTACCAAGTGCCCTTATAGTTTTCTGTATGTAGTACAAAGCTGCGGGGTAGCATGATTGCCTGAAGGTACAGTTGTGCCAGTGATACAATGCCCTGTGTGGGTTGGGGCATGAATTTGGTTGGAATATAAAGGGGGGGTAGAGAGAGAGAGGATGGGGGAGGAGAGAGAGAGAGAGAGAGAGAGAGAGAGAGAGAGAGAGAGAGAGAGAGAGAGAGAGAGAGAGAGAGAGAGAGAGAGAGAGAGAGAGAGAGAGAGAGAGAGAGAGAGAGAGAGAGAGAGAGAGAGAGAGAGAGAGAGAGAGAGAGAGAGAGAGAGAGAGAGAGAGAGAGAGAGAGAGAGAGAGAGAGAGAGAGATATAGATATAGATATAGATATAGATATAGATATAGATATGGTGGGGTGGAAGAAAGCGACAGGCGGTTACCTAGAGTGCAGGTTTATGTTTACCTAGAGTTTGGATTTACCCCCTCACACCTCATGGAGGTTTATAAGTGAGAGAGGGACTTGAGGGGGGAAAAAAAAAGGGAGAGGGTTTCTCAACTTGAGATTAGTTGGGTGACTTGAGAAGCGGGGCGGGGGGTTATCAATTTGCATTCCGTCTTGGGACTTGAGAGGACGGGGGTGAGGGGTTCTCTACTTGCTTTTGGTAGTGGGCCTTGAGGGGGAAGCAGCGCGGGCGGGAGAAGGTGGAGGGTTACCGAGATTGCAAGTTTACATTTATCTAGAGTCTAGGTTTACCCCCTTACACCTCATCGAGGTACATAAGTGAGAGAAGGATTTGAGGGGGAGGGGTTAGTTTACTCCCTTGTACCCCACGGAGGCTAAGGGGGAATAAACAAGAAGAGGACTTGAGGGAGGGTGTAGGATGGTTAACCTTCTACTGTTTCACAGGCAGGCCAATTCATCAATGTGTTTGCCATCCCTCGGATGGATGTAAAACTGGACAACCCGTCTGCTGGCATTAGTGCAGGATTGAACGAAATGGGGTACCCTCAAACAGCACATTCAAGCAGGTGCACTACGAAAAGTGAAAACGGATATCGAATAGAAGTTATAAGTTGAAGCCGTGACAGGGTCCGAAGCAAAATTCTTTACAAAGTCCTACAAAGCGATTTTTAAACGATCCATCTACAATCCTTTGAGAATCTCATAGCTTATAACATTTGGATTCATATACGTAATTAAATGTAATGAAATGCATAACTTGCGTGAAAAATTAATTTAAATATCTTTATTAGCAGAAAACGGCCATGGCTAACTCTCGGCAAGGTATATCTTAAGTGCCATTCCAGCCACGCGATTTAAAAACGTACATACCTTAAAAACCATTGATGATACAAACACAGCACTTACCTTAATATCTTCTCAGGAAACACTCGTCTCTTCAAATATGCACACGTAATCGCAGCAACGATGCAGGCAACCTGTCTCACGATGGTCTATACCAAGTTCACATTCCCTTTTAGTGGGTGAACAAACGCTTTGTGAATATGCTCAGTTATAGGAATGGCGAAGTTGTTACAATTTCGAGTTTTCACTCGGGAGTTCGACACATAATTAGTCCACGAGCTCCAATCCTCAAATACGGAGAGATTTCGATGATACTTTAATGAGTCCATGATGAGTTGTGGCCTGTTCCAAGTGAAAGACTTTTTGAACAGGTCGAAAGAAAATGGTGGCTTAAGACCCCTGTGAAGTGACAGCGGGCTGCCCAAAATGACGCAACGCCATCTTGGTAAGGCTTTTTTTTTTAATTTTCATGATGAGCACCCCCTGAAATATCCTTAAAAGGGGTGTTTAAATTTATCCAAATACCCAGTTTTCATTCATGCACTCCCTTGGAGTTCCCTTAGTATGCATGCAAGGTTTCGGGCCACAAGGTTTCATGGTTTGGAGTTATGGAGAAGACACACTGACTGACTGACACTCTTTTATTATTATAGATTTCAGAGAAAATCAAAATAAACCAATGTCACCCGCAGGGTGACCTGTATCTTGCCAAAAGGTGACCACGTGACTTCTTTAAGGTCACACTGAGGTGAACAGAGCTGCTATCCACCAGGAGCGACTCCTTGAGGAATATCTGCCAACGAGAGATTCCGATGAGAATCGTTCTACAGAGTAACCATGAAAAATGTGTTTGCCTCATAACGTCACCAAATGACGTCACAATATCTCAAGCTTGACAAATCTAGAAAGCACTCATCGAGGTGTTCAATTTGAGGTACTACACGATATGGTTCCCAAAACTTGAAAATTTGACCTTGGGGTCAATATGTTTGACCTCAGGCGCTAACCATGAAGGTCAAGGCCAATCGCCACCAAAAACTAATCAGCTGAGCGCCAGACCATATACTACATTCCCAGAAAGGTTGGAGATGATTCGATTAAAATTACTCAAAAAATAAGGCTTTCGTCGACTCCCATGATTTGCGACAAAGTGACCTTGACCTTCAAAATTTTATGCGTTGAAAGGGACCTCTATAGGCCTCTGATATGCGAAGTTACAAAAATTTCCAATGATAACTGTGCTCTGCAGAGTGATTTATACATGACTGCAGTCAAAAAAAAAAATACATATGAAGGTCAAGGCCAATCGCCACCAAAAATTAATCAGCTGAGCGCCAGACCATGAACTATATTCCCATGAAGTTTGAAGACGATCCAATCAAAATTACTAAAAAAAATAAGGGTTTCATCGACTCCCCTGATTTGCGACAAAGTGACCTTGACCTTCAAAATTTTGTGCACTGAAAGGGACCTCTATAGGCCTCTGATTGGGAAGTTACAAAAATTTCCAATGATAACTGTGCTCTACAGAATTTTTTTATCCGTGATTACAGACAAACAAACAAACAAAAAAAAATACAAGCTGACTAACATATTGTTACGGCTGTGGAAATTCGCAAACCACCATTCAGGGCCCGTAGGTGAGATAACTCTAAGTACATGTGTAGTTAGCTCCAAACCCATTGTTTAGAGGGAATAAATGTGATTCATTCGGGCTGCGACGCTTTGAGAGAGCCGTTTTTCTGTTGTATCTGTATTTTGAACCAACCACGTCTCAACCGCCATCACACAACAACCACCACGCCAGCCATAGTCACCAACTGCAACCACGCTCCAACCCTCAGACAACAACAACAATGCCAACAGCCACGACCTTTACCTTCACAACTCAATCCCGTAAACATCGCATCACAGTCATTCGCAAACGGTACCATAACCATCAAACCACCACCGATAAACCCTCCACCACCCTCACCTCTCTCCTTCTACGGCCATTCCGCACCACCTGTGAACACTGAGCGTCGGGCTGTCTTGGGCTCATTCAAGATACGCACCGAGCCGCGAGTGCAAATCGCGGCCTTTCCGAGGGAGAATTCGGATCAAGAACGCTACACGCCCACTTCTGATCCGTCCAATTGGCAAGCGCGGAGCGGCTTGGCCCCGCCTCCAGGCACGTCTATGCGAAATCGATATATGCAAATTCTAGGATCAGGGGAGGTTCACGCCCACTTTTCCTCCGTCCAATTGGCAAGCGTGGCTCTGCCCCCGAGGTCATCCTGATCTGGAAATTTGCATATTGTTTTCTCCTGCCAGCCTATAAAACGGCGAGCGCAAGGTGAATCGTGGGAGAGTGTGGCAGTAGCAGAGTGTGGCAGTCGCGGTGCGTGTCGGCAGGGCAGAGTGAGTCGAGTCATCGGTGTGGCAGAGAGTGGAGTCGGGTGGCGAAGGCATCGAGTTGGGTTCTGTAGTCTGCTGAGGAGAGTTGTGGGAAGAGGCCAAGGAGCTCGGGTCCGAGGCGAGAAGGACGGCGGTCGGCGACGAGGTCGCGGTGTGAGATCGCTCGTCGCGGGACCCAAGCCAGCCAGCCAGCCAGCCATTCTCCCTCCCCCAGGGCATCAACAATTCCCCCTTTCCCCCTCGCTGAGATAGTGCAACAAGGGGGCCCCGTTCCCACCCCACTCCGAACGTCGTGCCAACGAAACCTGCCAAGGAGCACGGAGTCGGGGCATAGTCACATCTGCGGCTCGTCCGCCAACGCGTCACGAGGACGCGGGTAGGACCCATCTGGTCTCGCGGACCTGGCCGCTCCTTCAGGTCACGCGCGCATATTGGCCTGCAGGCCCGTCTGCCCCCTTGTCTATGAGGGTGGCTTCTTTCCTTTGCTTTTGAGTAAATGTGTGTTGGCGCCGTCTGTAAAGCAGAACTGTACAAGTGTTGCCGTGTGTACACGTATTCGGTAGTCACTCTGCGTCATTGTTTCTTTTGTTTCAACTGCTACATGTGCATTTTGACTGTTTGGCTGTATATGTGTGCTTTCCGTGTGTCGCGTAATAAATGTGCATCGTGTGAACTGTTTTCCCGTTTCGCTTCGTCTTTTCTTTATTGACCCTCCATCCCTTCACGGAAAGGGTTCGTAGTGGGCTTAATACGCCCGATAATTAATCGGAACTGTCGAGGCCGACGATAACACCGCTTGGTTATCACTGTAGCACGGAACGGACCGCTTAAGCGGTTCGTGTCTGGAGTCGGCCTGTGGCGTGGTGCGATCGCCCGGTCGACCATTCGCGCAGGTACTTAGGTGGATAGAATTTGGCGAGCGACCCGATCCGGCGCGAGTGGGCAATTGGCACGATCGTGGTGAGGTTAAACCCCCACCCGTGACTAGCTCCCGGCGTTGGTCCGAGAGGGTCACGACTGAATTGTCCGTCCGGTGGGCGCCGTGCCGCGATTCGAGTCACGTGGCCGTCCGCATGCCGGCGGGTGCGAATTCGCAACAACATCTTGCAAAAACTTCGTTTTGGCAAGATAATAATCCTCCTTTTCAAATTGACATCTTTTTTTTTTTACAAAGGCTGTATTCAAAATGGCATTGTGTTCCTCTGTAGTTATACAATTGTACGTAGCCCTGTCTCCTTGGGAGGGTCTCTAAACACCCTGCAGAAGGGGTATAACAGTTTCAGAATGTCGTACCTCGATGGCTGTAGTGTCCGTACTTATCGGCTGGCTTGCTCACCTGATCCATGCACTCTCTGACTACACGCCATATTCCAGAATGGAAGTAAACTCGAAGTCCCCCTTTAATTGCTCATGCACCATTACGACATATACCATGAGGGAATTTTCAATCACCAACATACATACATTGACACTGCAGGGTTACATCACTTTTTCCATTAGCTTGCGATACTCATCATCAACACACCTTCCCCTTTTATATCAATACAAATTAATTAACTCACTAACTTGTGACACTGTAATATAATTACCAAACCTATTGTGTGAACAATGAGAAGCTCAAAACAGCATTCATCACTATAAGTCTACAACATTGTTTTAAAAACACATTAAGTTACTCACTCGAAGAGTTCCACTTGATTTCTGCTAAGCACTCCAGATTTCAACAGAATCAAAGCCAGGGATGTTGATGAGCAGCTACTGGAACCTGGTTGGCTTCAAGACTGCTCTGCCACTGCAAGTGTAGTACGGAGTGTACCAAGCACTCCACAAAATGGTTGAAGAAACTTTTAAAAGCGAAATGTTTAATTTTATTTGTATTTATCTCTGCCAAAGTGACGGGTCAAAAGAAATGGAAGATCGTACAAAAATGGGAAAAGTCGTGGAAAATAAAATTTCACATTTTCAGTGAAACAGCAATCGCCTGTTGCACCGCAGAACAACACGTAGTTAAGAACGCAGGCGAGTGACCCCTGAACTTTGTTCAAGTCGATCTATATATTCAGTATTCGGTGACACGGCGAATATTGTAGAGCGATCGCCAAGTGGCATAAGCACTCCAACGAAATTGTTTAGAAGAAACTGCTCGCTTGGCACACGATTAGCAATCACTGAACCGTCATATTAAACACACACCTCCCAGAGATGGCCGAAATATCAAATATGTCCAAATTGGACAAATGAACACTTTTATAGGAGTCAGAACTGCTTGTACGTTCGATTATGGAGCTTAAATTTTGGAATTATTCTTAATTTAAGAGATTCTCGTCGTGCTTGCATGTGCTGAAATGAAATAAAGCCACGAACGCTGACGTCTCCGGGCGTTTTATAAGCATTGCAATACACCCAGCGATTCGTAGCTATGATGAACAGGCATTCGATAATACGAGTGAAGAAAGTGAAAAAAAAAAAAACAACTTTATCTTGAATAAATTGTTGTGGCCTGTTCAAAATTAGGGCTTGGTTGAGCAGGCCAAAAAAAGAAAAACATGGCGGCTTCAGACCCCAGCTTGGTTACCCAGGAAACGCCTAAAGTCCCCAAAGGGAGTGGTGACCGAGGATGCGCCTGGTGAAGGATATAATTTAATAATGCCATTAATTATCTTCAAAAGGGGTGTTTTAATCAACACAAACACTGAATTTTCACTCGTGTAACTTCCTTGGAGTTCTTTGTTTGCATGCAAAGTTTCAGGCTGCGAGGTTTCATGGTTTTGGAGTTATGGAGGAGACACACAGACTAGGACAGATAATGACAATGATGGAGCACAACGGGATCCACTGGACACTTGAGGCTCACACATCATATGATGTAAAATGTGTAATCAAGTAAAATAGGACTGCAGATGTATGTGGTATAACTTGGAGTCCTTCAGTGTTCTCAGCTAATATGACAAAAGGCAATGCCACATTTATTTTTATTTATTTATTTTTTACACGGGGTGATAAGACTCCAGGATTTAGATTTGTACTCCGGCCACCACAATGCACTGAAGTGTGTGGTGACGTGGTGATGAGTAGTCGTCCACCAGACGGCAGTCTCCTCAGGTTAACCTGAGACGGTTCCTTCAGGTGGGTGCCTGGAATGTTCTATCCCAAAGAGATGGGAATGGGCCAGTCATCTGCCAGGGGGATGGAGTACTGGTGGAAAGTGGACGCAGAGACTTGCTGTGGAGCATGCTCCCCATGTATGCATGTGTGTGACAAGACATTGTGGCCACCCTGGTAAATTGACACTGTAGGGTTACATAATTTTTACCATTAGCTTGTGTACTTGGATCAACACATAGATGGAAGTCACTTTTGTGAACATGTCAGATTTCAACCTTTGTTTGTGACAGGTTTCAAAGCGTAGGAATCCCAGGCCAGATGTGGTTATATATTGATGGGTTCATCAATGTGGATGGATGTGCAGTTTTGCTTCCACTAATCAAATGCAGGAGTAGGCTGGCAGGATTGCGTACAGGTGTGCACCCTTTCACCTCTGAGCCGTCTCGCCTTAGCTACGAACTGGTAAAACTACCACCCTGGTATTTCACATTCAGAGCAGACATCGACGTGTGTGCCTTCACTCGGATGCACGTTAAGCTGGGTGTCCAATCTGCTGGTATTACTTGGTAGGATCCCATGGTGTCTTTCACTCATGGGAATTGTGCTAAAAGAATAAAAATTGGGGTCTCATTGGAATATCAATGGATTTTGATTGCCATGTTTAGCTGTGAATGGCGGGGTTTGGTCGGGATTGGCAGGGTGGAGATGAGGTTAACAGGAGCTGAAACACGTTGACAGGAAGGCTGCGTGTAAGTGGAGCCAGCTGTGCCTTTTAAAATTCCCAAATTCCCTCCCTTTTGGATCTCAATGTTCTCATGCACCGAGGGAACTTCTTTGCACTTAAGTTTCATCCCAGGCTGGGGTCCATCCAAATATATCTTCACTGGGCATTCATGCACTCCCTTGCAGTTCTCAGTATACATGCAAAGTTTTGGGTTGCTCGGTTTCATGGTTTGGAGTTATGGAGGAGACCCGAGATCCAGGGCTGCTTGTTTTTCCTGGAGTCAAAAACGCAAAGAAAAACTGTGCACGGACGTGTGTCATATTCGTACGTGCGACCATCGAGGTTGATATATTGTGTACAATTTTGTGATTATTGTACTGGTATATTACGACTCACAACACTATTGGTTTTAGATTTAGTCGGTAGTTCTTTAAATATTTATCTTTCGATTATTTTGACAGGGTAGTGCTGAGGTTGCGGATTGGTACTTGGCATACAAGGCGTTGCGTCACAAAGGTGGCCATCCCTCGGATGGACGTTAGACTCGACGTCAAGTCTACCGGTATATAGATCGTGGACGTCAAAGATCCCACGGTGTCTTTTCACGAAGAGTAGGCGAGTTGTCGTGGGGAGCCTGAAAAAATTCCACCAAATTTTCTGGAAATAGAAGTTTTTTTGTGTTTTTTTTTTTTAATCTCCCTGGTTGGAACTGAGATTCTCCATTCGTCCCAATGTTCTCACAGCTTTTGTAGCCTTTCATACCCCAACATAGATATTTCCATCAGTCCTGAGTAATGTACAGTTTATCCTGACTCATTGCCCCCAGAAAACCTCTCAGTATTTCAGGGACATCTGTTTACTCCACCATACCATACTGTGGAAATGCTACACTAATGGCTTGTGTGCAGCTGCTTTTATGTGATACTACATGGTATGAAAGTCTCAAGAACCTGTCGTTGATCTGCTAACACTCGAGCCCAGCAATCACAGCGACTCGCCAAAACGCTCGTCCCATTTTGGATGTTGAGAAGAGCAGAGAATGGTCTGTTTGGTGTTCCCATTGGAGCACGCATGTCACGATTCTACAATTCCACTTCAAATCACATGTCCTTTGTTGATTTCTCCTTTGTCTCATAAAATCATTGTCCTCCATGCACAAGCAATTAAACGTCTCAGATCACTGAAAAAATAAAAATAGGGGGCAACGCCCCTGGGCGCTCACCTGGTAGAATAATGATACGAAGGAGGAAGTCAATGTGTGACAGAATCAGCAAAATGTACCAATAAACCAATGCTATAGCGAATACCTATTTTGGGGGGCAACATAACCCCCGTAAATCCCCTTCGACCTCGATTTTTATTTTTAATATCGTGAACAATCTTTGGTACATACTGGGTGATGAAGGTTGTGGTCAAGTTTCATCAAAATCGTATGTGTAGTTTGAGAAGAAGTTGCAACTATTTATGGACGGACTGACGGACGGACTGATGGACCGACGACGTGCCATCCCATAAGCTCCCTGGAACTCTGTTGCAGGTGAGCAAAAAGAGGAGCACCACTTCCAGCTGCTTCATTGGATGCATGAATGGCAATGTACATGCAAATCATGGAAATATTCCACGGTGGACAAGAGCACAAAAGAAACAAGAAAAAATAAAATGCACCGGGTAGTGAAGTAGAATCGGCCACCATAGTTTGAACGAAGAACAAACCACACCTCGTGTCGTCGTGCTCTGACTGTTGGAGTTTTTTGTGGTTTTTGAATTTGTAGTTCATATTTGGAAAGTCTTATTGCGAGCTATGAAGCCTATTTCACATTTTTAATCACGTGTAAAGTTTTTGTGTGGTACTATGGTAGAAAGGTCATTGAATTTTCGTACAAATAGTTTGTTGGAATAACTCTGAGATAGCTAACTTGCCTGAGGACCTCTTCTCTATCCCATTATAAGGCATCCTAGGCCAACTCCTCCGAGGTCAGCAAAACGAGTGCCAGCATGCTGGTATACTGTATCGGAGTGGCGACCCGTCCAGAATTGTGCCCACTAGCCAAGGAGACTGCTTAGGCAGCACCAACGCTCTGCACAGAGTGTGGTCCCAATATCCTCCTCCGAGGCCAACTCCACTCGTGTCGACGTGTCCTCAACGGAATCCTTTCATCGCCTCCTCCTATCAAGGCTTCCCAAGGCAGTGTCCTGGACCTAGTTCTATTCCTAATCTTCATATATGATCTTTCTTAACCTCTGTAAAATCCTCTTTATCTCTTTGCTGATGACTCAACCCTGTGCCATGACATCCCTCATCCTTCTGACAGGCAGAAAGCAGCTTCTTGCCTCTCTTCAGATCAACCTTGGAAAAAAAAAAATCACAAACTGGTCAAACACACTTGGAATTTGTCTTTTAACCCTGAGAACTCTGTCTTTCTGTTTCTCTCATAGGACTGTACCACAAATCCTCCCATCAACTTTCTCAAAAAGGTTCAGTCTTTCAAACTCCTGGGTCTCTCTCAGGCATGATCTCTCTTGGGTAGGCCACATTTCAAAGTTGGCTTTGAAAGCCAGTCAACTGGGCATCCTCCATCGTGCAAGGTCCGTCCTTGACACACCTGAACTCCTATCCACTGACAAGGCCTTTATCTTCAGTTTGATGGAATACTACTCTCCTCTCTGGGCCAACACCCCTGCCAACCAAGGCCTTCAAGATTATTGGAAACTCCCACTATGAATCAGGGCTCTACGGGCTGATCACTTTGCCAACGCCAACAGGTCGGTGGTCTCTGTCTTCTTCTGTCTCCTTTCTGGTGTTGCACCCTCCACCCTCTCCGTGCTTTGTCCCCCAGGTACTGCAGGTTGCAGGCAGTCCATCTGCAACCCCCTTCTCGTGAAACTCACAAAATCCAGAATCAGTGGTCACTTCCACTCATTTGTTCCTATTTTTCCCACCTGTGGAATAAACTCCTACATTCTCTTCAACCTGATTCATCCCTCCAGGTCTTCAAGACAGTTGTTTACCACCATCTCAGATCTTAGATCATGCTCCTTCCAAAACCATGATCTTTTCTACACCCGTTAAATCACATCCCCCCCACCCCACCCAACCCCAATTCTGCTTCTGTTTCAATCTTATCCACTCCCTACATTCTCGCCAACTATACCTGTGCATCCATTGTTGCCGCTCTCCTTATATTTTCTCCCTAAGCCCTGTTATCGGCATTTCCGCTGTTCCTTTTGTTCTGTTGCATCATGATCCGTTCTGTGTTCCAGCTCGACCATGAGCCTTGACTCTGTTTTTATATATATATATATATATATATATATATATATATATATATATATATATATATATATATATATATATATATATATATATATATATATATATATATATATATATATATATATATATATATATATAACGAATCTGGAAGCCATGGGCACTCAACATACAGGTCCGATAGCTCAGTTATTTCAATAAGTAAATGTGGATAGATAGCTCCCTGTCCTTTGTTTAATGGGTAATTAAATGTTCATGCGCTGCGGAGTTATTTTGATAGTCAGGGTTTTCTTCTATTTTAAATCAACTATAACCACAACAGCAGCATCACCCTCACCTTCACCTCGCTTCCTCACACCAACGCCATGGCCAACGTGTGTGTCGGCACATACATGGGCGGAGTCCAATGTGCCAGGCGGGGTTTCTTTGAGGCATTGGCATCTTGGATTTCGCTCCAAATAAGTGCATGGCGCCCCTCTCAGCCAATCGGAGGGGTGCGAGTGACATTGCCGTCGGGCAGCCAATGAGAGGCCACGCCTGAATGGACAGAGCCGGAGAGAAAGAAAGGAAAGGAGAGCCGAGGATAAGTGCGGCGGATCTGCTGGAAAGAGAAGAGAGTTTTGGTTGACGGGACAAGCACTGAGCGGAGCTCTGGACTTTGATCACTCTTGCTGGCGCCTGGTTAATCGGGCCGTTTTCTCGAGCACGTGTCCTGGGCTCTGCTCGTCCGGTCGCTGGCACCTGGTGCTCTGGTCCGCATCTCGACGCTGGCCTGGTTCGCTAGTGTCAGCCAAACCACTCGAGGTGGACAGGTCCATGCCCTTCTGGGTATCTGTGTCTGTCGGTGGGCCAGTCTTTAAGTAGTAAATCGTTAAGTGCCTTTGCTGTACATTATTTGCCTTGCATCTCTTACTAGTCGTGACAACTCTGCCCTTACGTGCTTCCCTCCTTCCCCACCTACTGTTAATAAATACCACATGTGTTAAATGTATCAGCTCGTGTTTGTGTTTTCTTCATTGGTTTAACGCGGTACGTGTTGGGAGAATTAAAGGAGGCCATTGTTGCCATAGTGGTGTGCATTT
>NC_140969.1:98400857-98615857 GCF_056783735.1 Eptatretus burgeri
CAGTCACTTACGGGACTCGGCGCCACAACATTCATTCAAAAGAAAAGCAGGAAAAAGACCCCATCAAAGGCAATGGGGTCAGACTGGACCTCTTGGGTCTTTATGGCGTGGGACTTGGCAGACCGAACGAGTCCCACGAGACCGGAGCAGGTTACCTGCACCCTCGTGGTGTCTGGCTTGGGCGACCCGCGACGTCCCGTCCCCACAGCAGCTAGCGTAGCCGCGGTCGAGCTCGGGCCTTCCATGTGGCAGGCGAGCTCTCTCCGGCTCTCTCCACACGAACGCGCTTGGGCGACCCGCGATGCTCCTTCCCCACGGCAGCTGGCATAGCCGCGGTCGAGCTCGGGCCTTCCGTGTGGCAGGCGAGCTCTCTCCGGCTCTCTCCACACGAACGCGCTTGGGCGACCCGCGATGCTCCTTCCCCACGGCAGCTGGCATAGCCGCGGTCGAGCTCGGGCCTTGCCAAGCGGCCGGGTGATTCGGGCCTCAGTCGGCAACTCGTTTGAGAGGAACGAACGGGTCTTTGCTCTCTTAGAGATGATGCTCTGTAAGAACCCGTCCGTCCCTCAGTGATGCTCGAACTGCGCCGAAGCCCGATCACCTCGGACCGCCTGTCGCTGACTGGCGAGCTCTCTCCGGCTCTCTCCACACGAACGCGCGGTTTGCGCGACACAGCAGGCAAGGCTGCTCCTCCAGCTCGCGTCTCCTTCGCGACGCCCGGACTCTCCACCGACTGCAAGCTCCAAGCTCCCGACTCCCGACTCGAGCCCAGACTTCCACGCAGCTCATTGGCTTCTGGCTTCCTCCCTGTGGTGTAGCCTGCGGGCCTGCGGGGCAGGGCATGATTGTGGGGGTAGGGTCGGCGTGATCATCGTGTCTGCCAGGGATATAAGGAATGCGCGCCGCCTGAGGCGTTGTAGTGGGTGCCGTAGTCGCCGCGGCTCGTGAGTGCATTGAGTACGTAATAAAGGAGAGCTGCGGGCAAAGTACGCCCGCGCTCCCACTGGTGCAACAAAGCCGGGCTCGGCTGTTCCTCCGCTCGTGTCTGCCTTCTAAGCACCCCTACCACGACACCACAGATTGGCGACAAGGATGTTCGGATCGGCGTGTGCAGGGCGTTTGGGTTCGGATTGGCAGCGAGTAACTCAGCGCACCCCGTGCGGTTCGAGGTTCCGGAGGAGTACGCATCACGAAGAGCGTATCGCAGGTTCGCTCGCCACGCGCACAGGCTCCGGAGCCAGGAGGCTCGCCAGCGCGGCCAGCTCAGGCATGACAGGAAGTCGGGGCGCGGCGCACGGACGCGTGCCCGCCTTCGTCGGAGTTGACTTCGGTCACGTCGAGTGGACAACCGCCGCGCTCGGAGTTCTTTTAATTGAGGCACGACAAATCTCGGGAATGGTTTCTGCAAGGCCACGGCTAAAGAACGAGGACACGCAGTTCAGCTTGGACGCGGCGTTGGACGTCGCGCAAGCTCTGAGGAATGTCCGGGGTCTCGATGGTCGGTGCGCAGCAGATGGTCCGGAGGTCAGCGCAATGTTCCAGGCGCGCACGGCCGCGCGCACGGTCTGCGGCGTGGGTCGTGGACGAGCGTTGCAATGCAATCACTCGGACGGCGGTCTGAGCACTCGGGGACGTCTACGGTGTGTGTGCCGAGAGTCATCGCCCATCATAACAGTCATAGATGGCGGTGTGCGAAGCGATCCTTCCGTCCCGGGTCGAGACCTACTGCCGGTACGGTGTTCGGTGCATGGCGTACACGGTAACGCCCCGGGTCGAGTTTTGCAGCCTGGGCACAGAGATCCCAGCGACCCAGAGCGGGAGTTACTGCCGATGTTAGACCTGCCTTCAATTGGTCCGGAGGTGACAAGATCAATGGCAGGGGAGGTTGAGGTGACCGGGGCACTGATGCTGCCCATGTGGAGCCTGGTTTCAGTTGGTCCGACGGTGACAGGACCGATGCCAGTGGAGGTCGAAGTGATCGGGGCACTGGTCGGGTGTCGAGTTGAGTCCACTCGTGCTGCCCTCGCATCGCACACGTATGCCGGTGAAGCGCTGCCGGCGGTTGGCGGGGCGCACGTCGTGGTTGCCCAGCGGGGCCAGCGGGTTGCGCTTCCGAGGTTCGTGGTGCGAGGGGAGGGGCCCGCCCTTTTGGGTCGGGGCTGGTTGACGCACCGCGGGCTGGATCTCCAGTTCGTACCTCCAGGTGCGCCGGTGCTCCCTTCGTCGAGTTCCGAGGGCGAGGTTCTGGTGGCGGGAGCCGCATCGATGCAACGGGAGCGGCCGTTCGTTGCTGCCTGCAATGGTGATGTGCAGTTCAGGAGCAACGGGAGCCGTGCCAGCTCTCACGCTTCGGCTGCGCTCATGATGCAAGGCGCGCCTGTGTTGTTCGGGAAGTTGCGGCGAGCCCGTCGCATTCAAGAAAGTCACGGTTCCCGACTCCGTGACCTCTCCAGACTGACTCAGACCGACCGATAAACTACTACCGATCAACTCGACGCGACCCAGGCGCTCTGCTCGTCCTTTTATAGCGAACGCAGTGAGCTTCACACTTAACGCGTGCACGTGAGAGAATAGGAAACAACAACAACACAATACCCCTGGCTATTTGGAATCTGTGTCATTGGATATGACCTTTTGCTTCCGGTTGTTGTTAAACGCTGTGCGGTGTATAAACACGATTGGGTTTTATTTCTATCTTGTGAATATTATTTAACGCGTGCAGATGAGAGAATAGGAAACAACAAAAACAACACAATACGCTGGCAATTGTGAATCTGTGTTGTTGGCGATGACCATTTTGCTTCCGTTTTTGTTTTGTTTCTGGTTTTTTTTGTTTCCGGTTTTTGTCAGGGGGAATGATGCATGCCGGGAGATCATGACCGGAAGTGTTTATTTATTTATTCAATTTTTTTTTCCCAAAGTTAATTTTATTCTTCCAAAAGTGATTTTTTTCATGACAGGAAGTGTTTATTTTGTATTTAACATTACCGGGAGTGATTTTGAAACTCTTTCCGGAACTTTTAATTTCTTTTATTCTTGACCAGAAGTGATCCTTTATTTATTTATTTATTCAATTTTTTTTCCCCAAAGTTAATTTTAATAAAGATATCTCCCGCATCATCAAAAAATATTTTTTAATCGTGATTTACATTATTTGTTCGCTGATCCCGAATCCAGGCCGAAGTAACCGGAAATTGTGTCAAAATCATCAGTTGTGCGGCGCTTACACGTACCACGGTATAGTTGGCAAGTATGCAGTTGTGAACAAGTTTTATGTAAAGTCAGAAGCGAATGTAAGAAGAATTCTACGTTCGCTTCTAGGCTTTGCCTATTCCATATTAGGGCTGGTGAGACGCAGTTTGGCCTCCGATCCTCGACCTCTGACCTCTGACCCCTGCGAGGAGAGCGGACGTGCGCGAGATCACCAAGCCTCTCGATCCGATCGCCTCTGACCTCTGACCTCTGTGCGGAAAGCGGACGTGCGTGAGATCACCAAGCTTGATCCGACGAGCAAACGTCCCGCATCGGCCTGCAGCGACGCCGCTCGATGCGGCTCGCCGCGGCTCGCGCAAAGATGGCGTCGTTTCGGAGACGAAGGTGAGGCGATGTTTGTGGTGTGGAGATGTTGACGGTTGCTGGCGAAGTGGTGAGGATGGCGTGGTTTGGTGAGAGGCAGGTGTGGTTGTGGTGGTGGAAGGCGGTTGGTCTGAAGCGGTTGTTGAGAGCGATGTTGGTGGTGGTGGTGGTTGTTGTGAAGTAGTTGTTGAGAAAGATGTTGGTGGTAGACGTGGTTGGTCCAAAATAACGATAGTAAAGAATAACGGCTAACTCAAAGATCACAGCACGGTTAACATGAATAGTTCCCTTTAAACAACTGTGGGGAAATCTATCTGGACACGGACTTATCGGCCTAACTGATCTTCGGACGTTTATGGTGTTCTGTCAATTTCCACAGCCGTAACAATATTTATATATGTAGCCATTAACCATTTGCTCCATTTTGTTTATATATATATATATATATATATATATATATATATATATATATATATATATATATATATATATATATATATATATATATATATATACATACACATCATAACTACTGGTAAAAGGATGACAATAATCATATAATCATACAAATAAATACTGCATTGGAAAACAAAAGTAAGAATGTAGCTCAATTGTTCTACTGTCTCAACTGTATGCTCTTTAAATGTCAATGTTATCCTTTTAACACATGATATTACCCAAAAGGAAAGTGTTAACACATAATCCCCCCCCCACCCCAAAAAGAAGAAAAAAGATATCTCCAGCGAACTATACCGCTGAGGTTGTTTGCATTGATCAAATTCTCCCAAAGAATACTTGACTGAATCGGGAATTGATTTTTTAATAATTATTTTTTTTGCCCGATTTGAACGAAACTTGATCCTGCACACCGCAGAAGAATGGTGAGTAATGCGGGCCGAAATTTTTTGCACTATCGTGTACCGTTTTGGCTGTATTTTGGGAACATACATACTTGCATACATACATACAAGTTGAGAGTTTTAGTAATATATAGAAGATTGATGGCTGCCAAATCACATGATGATGATGTGATGAATTTTTTTTTTTCTGTGAACCATTTTATCCCAAGATGACCCTCAAATTTTCATACTGATCAGATGTGGTGTTCTTCATATGCAATTATGACATCATAACGAGGGCACCTATGACATAATAAAAATCACACTCATTCCACATGAGGAGTACTTGCAACGTGCCAAGTTTCAATTTTTGCATTGGTGCGGCTTCAGAGATGCTAAGGTTCAAATTTTTTCTGTTTTTCCAATATGGCTGTCACACCACGTGACTTATAACATCATAATTATCACGAGCCAAACCCGTGCTTTGCGCGAAGTTTCTAAAGTGAGGGTTCGTTAGGACGTCAATATAATATATCCAGTGTTCACAATGTGATTTATAGAATTTCTTAATATACAATGTTTCTTGTTCCATTTTTTTGTGTCAAATGCACCCCCACCTTCTGTGGTCGTCAGCATGTGCAGAAGAGGGTTTTACATTGCAGACGCTGTTTTCTTGGAGTGGCATTACGCCTCTCAGCTGTGACGGTCTGTCGATGACAGACATGACGTCAACGAATGACCAATGATGTCATGACGTCATTACACCTCTCAGCGGTGACTTCACACGTCGCCATGCAAACAAATGTAAAAATTAGAAAATCGCCAAAAATTTCCAAACATGTCCGTCTAGCGCGATCTCACATAGCCTATGCTGTTCATTAGACCACAGAGCACCCGCACGTCGAAAGTGGCGACAATCTGTCCTGCAGTTTTGGAGGATATACGTCCACAAAATATGGCTTAGCGTATTAATATAATAATTAGAACATTCTACATGAGTAGTCGCACCAATTATGAAAAATTCATCTCAATCCGACAAGCGGTTGCGGAGAAAAACACGAAAATTCTGTGTAGACAAACAAACAAATGGACCCAAATGCAATACCCTATCCGAATCCTTTGGCGAGGATAATTAGCTCAGGTGTAACCAATCACCTTAAAAAATCACACCAAGTTAATTGGCCTCCACCTGTGTTAAATTGTCGTGATTGTGATTTTTCAGAATAAAATAAGCTGTTCCTGGAGGTGTTCCTCAACTGGGTAGTGCGTTTCAAACCAAAGCCTCAACCATGAGAACCAAGGAGCTGTCAAAAGACCTCCACGATAAAGTTGTGGAAAGGCACAGATCAGGGGATGGGTATAAAATATTTCAAAGGCCTTGAATATCTCTTGGAGTACAGTCAAGACAATCATTCAGAAGTGGAATGTGTATGGTACCACCAAGACCCTGCCTAGATCAAGCCGTCCCTCCTAACTGGATGACCAAGCAAGGAGGAAACTGAGCAGAGAGGCCACCAAGAGATCAATGGCAACTTTGAAAGCTACATGCCTTTATGGCAAAGACTGGTCACTGTGTGCATGTGACAACAATGTCCTAAACACTCCACAAGTCTGGCCTGTACGGCATGGTGGCAAGAAGGAAGTCATTACTGGAAATAGCCCACCTTGAGTCCTGTTTGAGGAATGCAAAAAACAACTCTGGAGATTCTGAAGTCATGTGACAAAAAGTTTTGTTTCGTGGTCTGACGAAAACAAGATGGAACTTTTTGGCATAAATGCAAAATGTTACGTTTGGTGCAAACCCAACATAGCACATCACCCAAAGAACATCATCCCTGCTGTGAATCATGGTGTTGGCAGCATCATATTATGGGAATGTTTCTCATCAGCAGGGACTGGGCCACTTGTCAGGATAGAAGGGAAAATGGATGGAGCAAAATATAGAAAAATCCGAGAGGAAAATCAGCTGCCCTCTGCAAGAAAGCTGAAGTTGGGATGGAAGTTCACCTTTCAGCGTGACAATGACCCAAAGCACACATCCAAAGCTACACTGGAGGGACTAAGGAACAAAAAGATAAATGTCCTTGAGTCGCCCAGTCAGAGCCCAGACCTAAATCCAATCAAAAATCTGTGGCATGACTTGAAAATTGCTGTCCATCAATGCTCCCCACATAACTTGACTAAGCTTGAACAGTTTTGTACAGAAGAATGGGCAAATATTGCCCAATCAAGGTGTGCAAAGTTGGTGGAGACCTATCCCAACAGACTCACAGCTGTCTGTCAAAGGTGCTTCCACCAAGTATTTACTCAGGGGTGTGGACACTAATCCAACCAAGATATTCTAGTTTTGTATTTTAATAATTTTTTTTTGGGTTCCGATGTGTAAATAAAGGTGGGAAAAGTCTGATTTGATGAAATTTAATTCCAGGTTATAAGGCAACAAAAGGTGAAAATTTTTGAAAGTTGGTGTGGACTTTCTGTCGACACTGTATGTACCGTATGTATGTTTCGTGATTTGGAACTCCCTGGTGATGTGCTAGATCCTCGCGCATGCACAACAAAAGGGGGCCTTCTAGTTTCCCCCATATTGGAACATGGCTTATTGTGAGACTCTGTGTGGATCGCGTGAGCAATCCATCCGATAAGTAGGTGCATTACAGTCATCGAGGTTGGACGCGTGGTTCCAGAAGTAAACCTGAGAAACGAATGCAGTTTGATAACAGAAGATTGACGTCAAGTACAGAGTATGTTACTGAACTATGGCTTTCCAACCACTAAAAAAAAAAAACTCATCCTTCTCCATGCAGACAGCATGGCTGGAATGGCGCCAGAGATTTATCCGCGATAGAAGAGCAGCAAAACTTGACAAGGAAGAAGGGAATGTACAGGTTAGTGCCCTGTCGTACGCAATGGGTGTGGAGTCTGAGCAGGAATTCAGTCAATTCACGTTTTCTAGAGATGAAAATGCCGATGATTTCAATACAGTGCTGGGTAAATTAAATGATCATTTCACGCTGAAAATAAACGTCATTCATAGGAGAACTACCTTCGATCAAATAAACCAGAAGGATGCGGGAAAGTGTTGAAGAATACTTGCAAAGCTTACCTGAACTCTCTCGGTGCGTTGAAGTTTGCAAACAAAGAGAATATTAGGGATAGGCTTGTGCTTGGACTAAATGACAAAGAACTTTCAGAAATTTAAGTTGCAAAGTGATTTGACTTTGATCATGGCATCATGAACAGGTCAAATCACAGATTCAGCAACAGAGACGGTTGTCCGTAGATCCAGCATCTGCAGCACGCATGAAGCGGGAGCCACACAGAAGTAACACGGACAGATACAAGCATGAAGGTAAAGGTTCAACCTGTGGCAGATGTGGTTATGTCCATGAGAGAGACTCTTGTCCAGGAGAAGGAAAGACGTGCATCAAATGTGGGAGGTTTTCACACTTTGCACAGGTCTGCAGGGCGAAGAGTGCAAATGAAGTTGATGCATCTGAACCACGAGCACGGACACCATTTTTCGTTGGGTCTGCACAAACCAATGATTACCCACTGTGGAGGGTGAACCTTAAGAAATGTGGCAGAAGAATCAACTTCAAGATTGACATGGGAGCTGATGTCAATGTAATCAGCAAGAAAACGTCGGCGTTCCTTGGAAAACCCGACCTGTGTCCTGCCAACTCAGTTACGCTCCTGGGTCCAGGAGGCAAAATGGATGTGGTGGGAAGATTTGTCACATCAATGGAAGAAGAGCTATCAGCCACCATTTATGTGATTGATAATGACACTGGCTGTCTCCTCTGTAGAACAACAGCCACTACATCGGTCAATTGTCCAACGCATCAATTCGGTCAGTTTGGTGGGGTGAAGTGCCAGTCAAAATTAAGCTTAAAGATGGGGCAACACCGTACAGCGTTACAGCGTGTGCCTATTCCTCCACTCAAGAAAGTGCAGAAGGAGATCAAGAGGATGAAGGATGGAGGGGTGATTGAAGAAGTCTGGAGGCAACAGAGTGGGTCTCACTGATGGTTCCTGTCTTTAAACCATCAGGAGATATCAGAATTTGTGTCGACCTGAAGAAACTCAATCAAGCAGTCAAACATGAGAGATACATCATTCCTACAGTTGATGATGTAATACTCCACCGACAGCACTCGTCAGTTTTCTCGAATCTGGATGCCGCATCAGGATTCTGGCAGATTCCTCTGGACCTGACAACTGCAAAGTTAACCAAATTCATACCACCATTTGGACGATTCTTCTTCAAGTAGGTTCCCTTTGGAATATCATCTGCATCAGGAATTTTCCAGAGGACAGCAGGGATTGACAGAGTTATCTGCTACTTCGACGACCTTCTCTGTCATACGTCCACCACCGAAGAACATGAACGACTCTTGGTCAGAGTGAAAAAGAGACTAAGTAAAGTAGGTCTCCAACTCAACAACAAGAAGTGTGAATATCTGAAGTCTGTGATCAACTTCCTGGGGCACATAATCAGTGAAAAGGGCATGTGACCAGATTCGTCTAAAGTTGAGGCAATAGCATTGATGGCCGACCTAACAGATGTTGCAGAGCCAAGGACATACCTCTGCAAGGTCAACTACCTGGGCAGGTATTTTTCTCACCTGTGAATTGCCTTGACACCACTGAACCAACTGCTGGGAAAAGAAACTGCATGGACTTGGGGACCAGAACAGGCAGAGGCTTTCTCCAAAATCAAAGAAATGCTTACCAAAGCACCAACCTTGGTGTACTTTTACCTGGCTAAGCCAACAACAGTAAGTGCCAATGCTCGCAGCTATGGCCTTGGTGGAGTTTTGCTGCAAGAACAGGAAAGACGGACTTCGATATATATATATATATATATATATATATATATATATATATATATATATATATATATATATATATATATATATATATATATCACATCTCAAAATGTTACTTCCGGATTCAGACGAAATTTGGTGGACAGGTTGGGTGTGTGATGAGGCCGAATTTATTTGATTTTGGTGAAGACCCGAATCTGGATCTGGATGCGAGAATTATTTAATCTATCATGTGATTCTTCATCATTGAGAGATAGAGCCAAAACGATATGTAGCATGATTTTTCAAAAAAGTATTGGGCCCGATATGTTCTTCTGGAACCTGCATTGCGTGGCAGAGGTATGCGCTCTTCCGGGTGCCCTTCTAGATTCTTTAAATTTTCAGATTTCACTCGAGATTTTGAAACATTTAGTCCATGAGATGCGATATTCAAAGCCAAAATTATATTTTGATTCTGGTATATACTTTAATTTGTCTATGAGAGTAGATCATGGAAAATCCCATTCATAGAATTCATAAAGTCACTCTAAGCTCCTAATTTGAAAACTGCAGCACTCACAAAAGCGATGTGTACAGCGATTCTTTGGAGGTGGTGGTCGTATGGCAGCTGAGTTGCCAGGGTAGCTATCATTTCTTGAAGTACAACTGTGTCGCTGATGCATTGTCCCTCTACCAGTACACACACTGGAACTAGTACTCATTTCGCCGACCTCAGAAGGATGACAGGCTGAGTCAACCCCCTGGTGTATTAATTCAGTGGCCGACGGGGCTTGAACTCAGGACCCTAGAATCCCAAGCTGCCACCCTAACTACTGAGCCAACACCAGGCTGATTCTTTGATATGAAGATGAGGCATTCGATGATATGAATGAGAAAAGTCAAAAAAAATTGCCTGCTTTATCCTTGCAGCCTGTTTCAAGCCAAGGCATTGTTGAGCAGGTCGAACAAAATGGCAACGTAAGACCCCATCGAGCTGACAGAGGGCTGACCAAGATGGCACCATCTTCAAAAGGCTTATTATTATTTTATTTTTGTGATGAGCACCCCTTAAATTATCTTCAAAAGGGGTGTTTAAAATGACACCAACACCAAATTTCCATTCATGCACTTCCTTGAAGATCCCTTGGTAGGCATGCAAAGTTTGGCGCCACAAGGTTTCTTGGTTTGGAGGTATGGAGGAGACACTCACTGACACACTGACATACACTGAAATTTATTGTTATATATTTGGAACAGGAGTAAAATTTAGACGGGAGTTCATAAAGCCAATTACAAACCTCTGAGCCATCCTGCCAACCCTTTATGGCTTGCAGGAGAACCTGGAGTTATGCGCACTTGTCTCTGAGCAGGCTTTGAATGTTTAAACTAGGTTCGAATTTCGACCTGGCTATAAACTACCACCCTGGTGTTTTGCATGCAAGGCGATGCATCAATGTCAACCAACCCCATCTTCTATCATTAGTTGTTGGATGTTAAAAAAAAAAAAATCCCATGCTTTCTTCCCCGAAGAGGAGGTGAGGCTACGCCCGCCGATTCGATGGCTACAAGGGGCACTGCATCAACGGCACAGCTGCGCTTCCAACAATGTTGAAAACCAAGAGTCACATGCTGCAAATGAAATGTTGATCTCTCTTATGAAATCTTTAAAATATGTTGTTCCCCTCATCTCTATTCATGATTTGTCCCTCATTAACAACACGGGTTTTTCCAAGTTCTTTGTGATTATTGTAATTTCTTAATCCTTAACGAATTCTCTTTCCGCTTATGATGTTTTCGAATTGTTTCCAACGAAGATGGAAATTTATTTTCATTTTGCAATCGTGTGGTCAAAGGCTCTCTCATAACGCTCGACTCAAGTGTACAAAACTGAGGAACACCAGGTGGCTCTTTAATCCTTAACGCAGTGGGCATGCAGGTGCTGTATTACCCTCATGGGTTCACATTGAGGAGCGCAGAGTGACCGCCACCCGCCTTGCTGTGGCCCTGCATTCCTCGGGGTCTAAACAAAGACCCATTAGTGTTTGCCTGAGTGCAAGAGCCAGTTGGAGAGGCCCCTTTAATTGAGCGTCCATTTCAGCCTCCATGGAGTGGATGAAAAAAAAATCCCCAAAATTCTTCTTCCTTTTGAAACACAGGATGTGATTGCAGTGATGCAGAGGTCTATTAATTGGTGGTCGAATATACACTAATTCGAGGTATAGTGAGACACAGAGGTGGTAGTAATATTTGCACCTAATTATTGGTACGTGTTTACATGGACAGGTGATTTCATGATGCCACCCAAGTTGTGTTCCTCAATGACATCTCAGGCTACTGAGTTTTCTCATCAACCAGAAGCTGATGAGGTTAAAGGAATCATTTCATCTCTCAAGAGTTTGTAATAGATTTACATTTTTCACTTAACTCCTCCGTCGGAGTGGCGACCTGTCCACGTTTGTAACCCCAGCCATGAAAATGGCTTCGGCAGCACAGCGCAGTAAAATTGTGTTAAATTATACAAACTTACACTGTGTATGGTACCTGTTGGGAAACGTAACGATGGGATACTCAACAATTTTGTTTCATTTCCAAAGATAGTCATATCATTGAGACCTGGTGGTTGTGATAACCATCGATGCCTGCAGTCAATGTTATCATACTGCACTTCTTAAGACGAGCACATCTCATTTTAGGTCAGTAGGCTGTGCATTTTCATCTCAAATGCAACAACATCTTCAATTCAACCACATCTCAGGAAGGACATAGCTGCCATTGTGAGGGTTCAGCGTAGAGCGGCAAGATTGATTCCGGGCTGAGCTTGACTCAGCTATTTGGAGCGGCTGAATGAGACAGGACTATACATTTGAAAGGAGGTGATTATAAGGGGATATAAGAGATTTTTAATAAAAATAATGAAGGGTATCGATACAATAAGTGCAGAATAATTTTTTATACAGGATAGACACTAACACAACAAAGGGAGGGGGGGGGGGGTACCGTTTAATAGTGAAGAGGGGAGTTATGATGTTAGTAAGGTAAGGGTCTTTCACTAAGAGAGGAATGAATGCATGGAATGGTCTCCATGGAAAGGTAATGACAGTAGAAACAGTATATGGATTTAAATTCAGTTCGATAGGTATCTAGCCTGGTGTTGGCTTAACCGTTAAGCTGGCTGGCTTAAGATCTTAGGGTCTTCAGTTTGAGCCCCTGTCTCGCTGTTGAAATAACACCAGGTGGGTTGACTCTGCCTATCATCCTTCTGAGGTCGGCATAAATGAATACAAGCTTACTGGGGTAAAATGGGCCATTCGAGTATCCTGTATTGGAGTGGTGACCTGTCCAGGACTGTACTCTTCAGCCAAAAGGAAACTGCCTTTGCAGCCTTATGTGTCTCACCTGCGTGAAAGGAATGGTTGTTATTCGATGGCTATCTTTAAGTTATGGGTATATGGGGGTACTTAGATATTGGCAATATTTGTGTGGACTTGATGGGCCGAATGGCCTCCTCCTGTGTTCAAATTCCTTGTAAATTGCCATCAGAGACAATATTGATCAGCATTTGGTGGATGAACTAAATTTATCGATTTATGACACGTAAGTAAACTGTCATCATCCAACTTTCTGGAGACATTTCATCATGGTCTTTGTAGTTACAACCAAACAGGAGGATTCAAGTGATTCTTCGGTTCTACCCTACACTTGACATCTTCCATCCATATAATTTATTACTTTATTTTATTTTTATTAAACCACGAGCACAACATCTTCATGGTAGCTGAGATTTGCTGTGTATGAAATGGTCGGTCGTCGTGATAACGCATGTCGTGTAAGATTATTTTTCAGGTTGAACATGTAAAGATGGATGACTGGATGAGGATTGCGCGTCATAATATCATTTTGAGCTACAAGCGGTTTTCAGGTCAGGTGTTCGTTATCCTTTGTCACGAATCAATGTGTGCCTTCATGGATGCCTTTCTCATTGCCACAGCTCGACATTTATCTTGATTAGTAGTTTAAACATTCTAACAATACGTCTTGGAGGAACTTGAGGATGTAACTGATATTTGCTTTTGTGGCGCTTGCTATGTTTGTTCCGAATTGTTCATTGTTTGACCTAAATTTAACTTGTGTTAAATTTACTTAAATCTTGGAAACAGTATTTTGTCAAAAAACAAATAAAATAAATCCATGCTAATTATTATCTACATATACAGCACTGTATACTTGGAGATGTTGAAAGCCTGGTGTTGGCGCAGTGGTTTGGGCAGCGGCTTGGGATCCAAGAGGTCCTGAGTTCAAGCCCCGTTGGGCCACTGAATTAATACACCAGGGGGTTGACTCAGCCTGTCATCCTTCCGAGGTCGGTGAAATGAGTACCAGTGTACTGGGCAGGTGTATACCCCGGTTAAAATAGGCGTACCATATCCCTGTGTCGTAAGAGGCGACCAGGGTTGCGTCAGGAAGGGCATCCGGCGTAAAACATGTGCCAAATCACTATGCGGATCATACGGATGATCCGCTGTGGCGACCCCTAACGGGAGCAGCCGAAAGAAGAAGAAGAAGAAGATACTTGGAGATGTTGAAAATGAAAACAAAATTCAGAGTTTCTCCGACTGTGGTGAGTATTTTATTCTGATTACCTTTTGAACCTCCCTCATCCGAGTCATCCATGTTTCCTGTTTATAAGGGTACTAGACGACCCATGAACCCGTTGGGTTCCCGTTGTGACAGCGATTGATTAAAAAACATCATTTCAAAAAAAAAAACAAATATATATATATATATATATATATATATATATATATATATATATATATATATATATATATATATATATATATATATATATATATCTCCAGCAAACTATACCACTAAGGATGTTTGCATTGATCAAACTAGTGCATGCCCGTATGTGCATGCCCGTACATGCGTGGCCAAATGTGCAAAAAAAAAAGAAAAGACAAAGAATCATTGTTATGTCAATCGTGATGTCATAGCACCATGTACTGTCAATGAAAAAAAAAAAAACTTTCAAACCACATGCCAGAAACAGCAACCACACAGGCCGTTCCTTCGCTCTCGCGTGCCCATACGTGCGTGGCCGTACGTGCAAAAAAAAAAACCAACTTTCAAACCGCATGCCAGAAACAACAACACGGCCGTTCCTTCACTCTCGCATGCCCGTACATGCGTGGCCGTACGTGCGTGGCCGTACGTGCATACCAAAGATAAAAAAAAGTTCAAACCGCGTGCCAGAAACAACCACACAGGCCGTTCCTTCGCTCTTGCGGGCCTGTACGTACGTGCGTGCCCGTACGTGCAAAAAAAAAATACAAAAAATGGTGATGACACTCGTGACGTCATAGCACTGTGTCCTGTCATTGGTTGGTAAATAAATGGCCATAACTTGGGCACCACTTGTCCGATTAATATCAAACCTTGAAAAGGCACATCCACAGGTCCCCAGCAATATACCTGGCAAGTTTCAATGACATCGGACCAGCGGTTGTCGAGAAGCAGCGGTCGCAGACACACATACAGACAGACAGACATACACACAGAGATGGCTGGAATTATAGATAGACGAGTACATGCCCGTAAAAACAAAAGAAAAAAAATTCAAACCGCGACCAAGAAACAACAACCACACAGGCCGTTCCATCGCTCTCGCGTGCCCGTACGTGCGTGGCTGTAGTGCGTGCCCGTACGTGCGTGGCTGTAGTGCGTGCCCGTACGTGCGTGGCCCGGAAGTTCCGCATATTGCAGTTATGATTATTTGCAATTTAGTTTTAATGGCCAATTATTCAATTAGCGCTAACGTATTTTGTCTTTTCGCAATGTCATCGCAAGGAAAAACACAAAGAGAAGAGAAGAGAAGAGAAAAAAAAATAATTACTTCCTGCTTCGGAGCATACCAGCTCACTCTGTTACTGAAATGTATGCACCGTATAATATGAAAACGATCATAACTTGGGGCATTGTGTTTATCCATAAATGCGCATAAGAAATCGAGAAATTATTCGAATACACGAAGTCATCACTCTCCGGAAGCCCGTACGTTGTAACCCGTAATGGGGAACGCGGCTGAGGTTCCCTTCCCCCATCGGCCACGCCCACGCAGCAACGTGTCTTGTCATTGGTTGGTAAATAAATGGGCATAATTTGGGAAGCACTTGTCCGATTAATATCAAACCTTGAAAAGGCACATACTCAGGACCCCAGCAATATACCTGGCAAGTTTCAATTAGATCGGACTACTGCTTGTCGAGAAACAGTGGACATAGACACATACACGCGCGTGCGCACACACACACACACACACACACACACACACACACACACACACACACACACACACACACACACACACACACACACACACACACACACACACACACACACACACACACACACATACTCACACACTCACACACAGAGATTGCTGGAATTATAGATAGATAATCCCGAAGAGTACTTGACTGAATCGTGAATTGGTTTTTAAATAATTTTTTTTCGTTGCCCGATTTGAACGAAACTTGATGTTGCGCGTCAACATGAAAAAAGAAAGTCGAAGAAATTATTGTGCATTATCTTCCAAACACAATTTTATTTATTAATGAACCCGGAAGTATAAGATCAAAATGGCGATGTTTTTTTTTCTGCTTAAAAATAAATCGTCCTATGTCGAAACTAAATGTTTGAGATTTTTGAATAAATCATTTCAAGAAAAAAAAAAAAAGGTGGCTCCAGCGAACTATACTGAAATGAAAGCGAGAGAAGAACCTTCAGAGTGTAGGCTTTATTCCATTTGATTGGAGCTGCTTCTACGGGCACACCGGGGAATACAGACGCAGCATGGAGTACATAAGCAGTAAGGTACACACGCGCAACTAATCACCGCAAAATAAATCAGTATTATATATCAATCAGTGTTCTCACCATTCAATGAGCACCGAGTGAGCCGGCGACATACAATGGCAATGCCCCTGGGACAATCCCCGCGACCGAGCCGACCCTCAGCTTTATCTATTCCGTGCTCGAGCCGGGCATCATGTGATCACACGTCACGACCTTCCATTCACCACATTCTCCCCATCTTTAAAATGTAACTAGAGGCCCAGCTAACGCACCAGGATTACTTCAGCGCTACAGGAGTATACATTTCAAGCAACGCGAACTATCTAAACTACAGAAGCATACATGCCAAGCAGTGAGGATTATTTTGAGTTGTAGGAGCATGGTAATGAGCATCGATATATTATGTAACGAGCATATAGGAGCATGAGCATCGAGGATGCCGATAATCCCCTTTACAGATTGAGTCGGCGAGGGGGTATTATTCGCCGGCCTCTCCGGGAGTAGATGGCGGTTTCACTTGAGGGAGGCTTCCGATCCTCTTGGTGAGCCTCGACTCGTGCCGGAGATGACTCCCCGATCACCCCCGGGTGGAACGCGGTAGCTCCGCCGTCTCCCTTCTCGGGTGGAGTCCCTGGGGGAGAAACACCTGGGGAGGGAATGTCAGAGGGAGGTGTGCCAGATGGTGGTGTACCGGCGGGGGGAGTACCTGAGGGAGCCAAATGACGAACCGACACGGTGGTCTCCCTGCCATCCGGGAGCCTGACATGAGCGTATTCTGGGTTAGTATCGATGAGTTCGACCTCTTCCACCATGGGTTCATACTTGCTTTGTCGTACCGGGTGTTTCATGAACACTGTTCCGGGATGGGTTAGCCAGTTGGGGCACCGATTGGCCGTCAACATAACGTCGTTGGTGAGTAAACATTCGTTCGTGAGGAGTTGCATTGGTGGACGTGCAGAGCAGAGAGCGTATGGAATTCAGAGCGTCGAGAAGGGTAACCTCCCACCGCTCGGGGCCCAGTCCTCTTGATTTCAACGCCAGAGTTACGGCTTTCCAAATAACTCCATTATATCGTTCCACCTGCCCATTACCCTGTGGGTTGTAACCCGTCGTTCGACTAGTTGCTATGCCGTGCTCTAATAGGAACTGTTTTAGCCCGGCCGACATGAAACACGGCCCTCTGTCTGAATGTATGTAGGAAGGTTTCCCAAACATAGCGAAGAGGTCAGACAGACATTTCACGACAGTGCCCGAGGTCATATCCGAGCACGGAAACGCGAAAGGGAACCTTGAATACTCATCAACAACAGTGAATATGTATCTGTTGTCTGTCTCGGTCGGCAGGGGCCCTTTGAAGTCAATGTTTAGTCTCTCGAAGGGAGAAGTGGCCTTGATCAATCTGCCAGGAGCCGCGCCATAGAATCTGGGTTTTAGTTCAGCACAAACAGGGCATGAAGCATTCATTTGTTTAATATCTTCAATAGAATAGGGCAGGTTCTGTCTGCGTACGAAATGTGCCATTCTGGTTACCCCCGGGTGGCACAGAGACACATGGAGGTCTTGCAAAGCCTGACTGATTGTCGCCGAACAGTAGACCCGAGAGAAGGTGTCTGCAGCAGGGTTTTCCCTCCCGGGCCGGTAAACAATGTCGTAACTGTAGCAGGCTAGGTCTATCCGCCATCTCATAATTTTTTCATTCTTAATTTTCCCGTTATTTTTCCCATCAAACATGAATGCCACGGATCGTTGGTCCGTAACGAGCGTGAAGTGGTTTCCCAGCAAATAATGTCTCCATTTGCGCAGCGCTTCGGTGATGGCATACGCCTCCTTCTCTATTGCCGAGTGTCTCTGCTCGCTTCCAGAGAGAGTTCTCGAGAAGAACGCGACGGGTCTCCCAGACTGATTAAGCGTAGCAGCTATCGCGTGATCTGAAACATCTGTTTCCACCACGAAGGGCACCGAGCTATCGATCGATAAAACCACGGAATTACTGATATCGTCTTTGAGGTTGTGGAAAGCTGTCACAACAGCGGCATCTGGTGGAAAGTTTTTGCAATGCACTAGGGGATGTATTTTCTCGGAGTATTGGGAAATCCATCTTGCATAGTAAGCGAACATGCCGATCACCCGGCGCATCGTCTGCAGGTCCTGAGGTGGTGGTAGCTCACGGAGCGGGCGCAATCGTTCAGGATCAGGCTTAATTGTGCCGTCGGTTATCGTGTAGCCGAGAAGGTCAATTGACCTTGCCGAGAATACGCATTTCTCATAGTTGAGAGTCAGATTATATTTTCTAGCAATGCTCAAGAATCTGTCCAGATTCATGTCATGTTCCCCCTGATCCCTACCGCACACTGTGACATTGTCCACGTAAACAAAAGTGTCTTTGAGGTTTTCATCTGAGATGATGTCGTCCATAACCCGTTGGAAGCAAGCTACTCCATTCGTGACGCCGAATGGAATCCTCCTGAATTGGTAGAGGCGTCTACCTGCCTGGAATGCGGTGTAAGGTTTGTCTTCCTCTCGGATGGGAATTTGGTGATAGGCGCTTCGCAAGTCGATGGTGCTGAATATCTTATAATTGGCCACGCGTTCGACCATCTCGTCTATGCGCGGCAGGGGGTAGGCATCGAGTTGGGTAAAGCGATTGACCGTTTGGGAATAATCGACAACCATTCGTTTCTTATGATTCTGGTTGGCGGTGACCAACACCTGTGCGCGCCATGGCGAATCGCTCGGTTCTATAATTCCTTCTTCCAGTAATCGCTTGGTTTCTGAAGTGATGAAATTCATGTCAGCAGTGGTATATCGCCGCGATTTGATCGCTATCGGTTTGCAGACCGGCGACAGGTTAGCGAACAGCTGGGGGGACGTCACCTCCGCGGTGGTCAACGCATTTAAAATTAGACGAGGCTTGCTTCCTCCAAAGGGTATTTCGACGCTCGTGTGCTGCTTGAGGACATTATGACCCAGAATTACGTCTGCGCACAAATCACGAAGCACCAGTACCCTTACATCCCGATGCGTGTACCCTTTTACGTCCAATTCGACTTTGCAGTACCCTCGTACGCGGGATTGTAGTGAGGTGGAGGCCATGCATACCGTATTGTCTGTCGGGTGGATTATCCATTTCCTGCCCTTCACTAGCGAGCTGTTGACAAAACTTTCAGAGCTACCGGTATCAATCAGTGCCTCAGCCATATGCCCGTTAATTCGCACGTTGATGATAGCCTTGGATAGATTCCCCGGGGAGGCTGCAGTTAATTTATTTTGCGAGTAGAGAGCCGCAGAAGTGGGTTTATTTCTCCTGAGAGTAGATTTACATACCCTGGCATAATGCCCTTTCTTGTCACAATTCATGCATGTGGCATCTCTGGCGGGGCATTTTTGACGAGGATGCCTTTTGTACCCACAAAAGAAGCATTTACCAACCGGAGCAGTTGCTGAGGAGTTTGACGTGGCCTGGGTATCCGGCTCCTCGGGTGTTTCTCCATCCCCTATGTCTGGCTGTGTCTGTGCCAGTGGGGTTCCTTGAGTTCCCATCGTAGCAGCGTTCATTAGCAGCATCGGTGTCCCAAATGACTCAGATTGCTGCTGAGCCGTATCCATCGCTCGAGCCTGATCGACTACCTTGTCAAGAGTGGGTTGCGCTTTCTCTAGTAAGCGTTGCCGTATGTGGGCTGATCTGAGTCCTTGGATAAATGCCTCCCGTGTCGCTTCCTTTCGGTGTTCCTCGGCGCTTACGGCCCGGAAGCTGCAGTCTTTTCCCAGCTGATTCAGAGCTTGCAGGAACTGATCGATTGTCTCCCCGGCTGCTTGCTTGCGTGTGTTGAGAAGATGTCGTATGTATACCTCGTTCTTGCGCTTCACGTAGAGCGCTTGCAGCACCTCGATCGCTGCTTCGTAAGTGTCGCACTCCGAGAAGAGCCTGTACACGCCGGGCGAGACATGATTCACAAGGGCGGCCAATTTGTCAGCTCCCTCTTCGATGATGGTCAGATAGTGTGAGAAGGAACAGAACCAATGCGACCATTTCATTTCTGCGTCAGTCGCGTTTGGGTCTGCGTCGAACCTCTCTGGTTTGTAGATCTTGTCCATCGTTGGTTGAGAGAGCCGAGAAAACCAAATGGAATAAATTGAAATAAAGACGAGAGAAGAACCTTCAGAGTTTAGGCTTTATTCCATTTGATTGGAGCCGCTTCTACGGGCACACCAGGAAATACAAACGCAGCATGGAGTACAAGCAGTAAGGTACACACGCGCAACTAATCACCGCAAAATAAATCAGTATTATATATCAATCAGTGTTCTCACCATTCAATGAGCACCAAGTGAGCCGGCGACATACAATGGCAATGCCCCAGGGACAAAACCCCGCGGCCGAGCCGAACCTCAGCTTTATCTCTTCTGTGCTCGAGCCGGGCATCATGTGATCACACGTCACGACCTTCCATTCACCACATATACCACTGAGATTGTTTGCATTGATCAAATTCTCCTGAAGAATACTTCATTGAATGGGGAATTGATTTTTTTAATCATGTTCCCGTTGCCCGATTTGAATGAAACTTGATACTGAACACCGCAGGAGAATGGTGAGTACTGTGGGCCGACGTTTTTTGCGCTATCGTGTACCGTTTTGGCTGTATTTTGGGAACGTACATGCATACATACATACATACATCGGTACAAACATACATACATACATACATACATACATACATACATACATACATACAAGATGAGAGTTTGAGGAATATATAGACGATGAAAGCACCGAAAGAAGGAACCACAAATGCTTCAGGTATTCTCTTAATCTATACCAAGAAATGCGTGTGTGTGTGTGTGTGTGTGTGTGTGTGTGTGTGTGTGTGTGTGTGTGTGTGTGTGTGTGTGTGTGTGTGTGTGTGTGTGTGTGTGTGTGTGTCAGTCAGTGTATGTATCTCCTCCATAACTCCAAAACCATAAAACCTAGCAAACTGAAACTTCACATGCACACTAAGAAAACTCCAAGGAAGTACAAGAGTAAGAATTGGATATTTGGGTGAATTAAAACACACCTTTTGAAGATAATTAACGGCCGAATTTAATTATATCCTTTATCAGGCGATCCTTGGCCACCTCACTGTTTGGGGTCTTTAGGCGTTTCCTGGGTAACGTCGCGGGGTCTGAAGCCGCCATGTTTTTTTTTGGCCTGCTCAACCACACCTTGACTTGGAATAGGCCGCAACGATTTCTTAACAATATAATTTATTTTTCACTTTCTTCACTCGTATCGAATGCCTGTTCATCATAGCTATGACTGCTTGTGTACGTCGCTTTTGTAAGTACTATCATTTTTCAAATTTGGAGCTTGGAGCGATTTCATGCATTATGTGATACGATTTTCCACGATCAACTCTCACGGACTAATTAAAGTAAATCCTCAAAATTATTTCGCTTTTTCGGAATGGATATCGTCCGGACTAAATAGGTGTCGAAAGCTGTTGTGAAATCTGATAATTTAAAGAAATAACGAGTTTTGGAACAAAGCCGATATACCTATTTACTTTAAGCAAGCAAGGCTATGTTCCGTCCGCCATACATACGCAATAAAATGTGAAATTTCCAAAGCATTAAACTTATCTTTTTCTGCTATTTGGAGAATTATATTGAGCAAAGAAATTTTTTTTAGGAACGTAACAAAATTAACCAGCTTCATTGAGCCAAATGATTTCATGCATTCACTGCTAGACCTCACACCCTGTCCCCCAGAGGGACTGCCTATCCATAGCATCTGCCATATCTGTGTCTATATTTTTGGAGGTTTCACGAGGTGCTCTACAGGAAATCAAAGCAAATCTGGTGAAAAACGGACATTTCACAAAAAAGTTATTACGTTTGCGCGGACCCCGAACCGATGTACCACGTGCGACACATGCACAGCCGAGCAGGCAAAATGGCAGATTTTTTGCAATGTTTATTTCACAGGCAATTGAACTTTGTGATATTTCCAGGATTGTTCTGCATTAGGCAGCAACCTTTTTGTGGAGAGTCATTTTTGAATGAATTAATTTTATTTCATTAACTGCTGCATGTGTGGTGAAGGCAGGCTTTAACGTTAAAGGTATCCTTTCTGGTATGCAGCGACAGTCTGGCCAACCATTCCTTTTCAACCATTTAATTGGACTGCTTACATGAGTGCTTAAGCCACTTGCCGAGTGCCGATTGTCGACAGCGGAACCATGCTACGTCATTCTGAGCAAACCGTTCACTCTCTGCGGAGGCTTTTTCCTGCCACGTCATTCAGAGCGTGTGGTTCGTGCTCCATCACCCTAAGTGAGTAGTTAGTGATCCGTCACCCTGAGCGAGTGGTTAGTGCTCCGTCACCCTGAGCGAGTGGTTAGTGCTCCGTCACCCTGAGCGAGTGGTTAGTGCTCCGTCACCCTGAGCGAGTGGTTAGTGCTCCATCACCCTGAGCGAGTGGTTAGTGCTCCGTCACCCTGAGCGAGTGGTTAGTTCTCCGTCACCCTGAGCGAGTGGTTCGTGCTCCGTCACCCTGAGCGAGTGGTTCGTGCTCCGTCACCCTGAGCGAGTGGTTCGTGCTCCGTCACCCTGAGCGAGTGGTTCGTGCTCCGTCACCCTGAGCGAGTGGTTCGTGCTCCGTCACCCTGAGCGAGTGGTTCGTGCTCCGTCACCCTGAGCGAGTGGTTCGTGCTCCGTCACCCTGAGCGAGTGGTTCGTGCTCCGTCACCCTGAGCGAGTGGTTCGTGTTCCATCACCCTGATCGAGTGGTTTGTGCTCTCTCACCCTGATCGAGTGGTTCGTGTTCCGTCACCCTGATTGAGTGGTTTGTGCCCCGTCACCCTGATCGAGTGGTTCATGCTCCGTCACCCTGATTGAGTGGTTCGTGTTCCATCACCCTAAGTGAGTGGTTCTTGCTCCATCAGCCTGATCGAGTGGTTCGTGCCCCGTCACCCTGAGCGAGTGGTTAGTGTTCCATCACCCTGAGCGAGTGGTTCGTGTTCCATCACCCTGAGCGAGTGGTTCGTGTTCCATCACCCTGAGTGAGTGGTTCATGCTCTGTCACCCTGAGTGAGTGGTTCATGCTCTGTCACCCTGAGCGAGTGGTTCATGCTGCATCACTCAGAGCGAACTGTTGTTAAATAACACTCGATTTCTGAGCTGTTTGCCGTATTAACGTGTTTTCTAAATTACTCAGCCAATTTTTTTTCCACCCATCACACGCAGCTGTTTGTGAAGAATAATGTTTGTGAACATATCCCGAAAATGGCTATATAAATGCAACGTCGTTTTTTTTGTTGAAAGCTACTCAAGATTTCTGGGTTGTAGACAGTAAGTGCTGTTGTTGCCAATCACACTGACTTGAACCTGCCGATTCCCGAATAATTTCCGATATTGGCCGTGTGGGTGTGTGTTGTTCATCAAGCTTAACATATTTCTGCTAACTCCCCTACTCTCTCTTTCTCTCTTTCTCTCTTTCTCTCTTTCTCTCTTTCTCTCTTTCTCTCTTTCTCTCTTTCTCTCTTTCTCTCTTTCTCTCTTTCTCTTTCTCTTTCTCTCTCTCTCTTTCTCTCTTTCTCTCTTTCTCTCTTTCTCTCTTTCTCTCTTTCTCTCTTTCTCTCTTTCTCTCTTTCTCTCTTTCTCTCTTTCTCTCTTTCTCTCTTTCTCTCTTTCTCTCTTTCTCTCTCCGTCCCATCCTTGCCCTACCTCCTCCCAATACAGTGCAGATACCTGCTTCAGCATCTCCTCTTCGTCTCGTCTCGTCTCTCTCTGTCTCTCTCTGTGTCTCTCTCTGTCTCTGGACATATCTGGACAGTGATTATGTCTGGACGGTGTTTGTCTCCAGACATGTCTGAGCACTGTTTGTCTCCGGCCAGCTTGGCTCCAGACGTGTCCGGGCGGTGTTTGTCTCTCGACATGTCTGGGCCGTGTTTGTCTCTGGACAGCTTGGCTCTGGTTGCGTCCGGGCGGTATTTATATCTGGGTGGGAGTTTGTCCTTGTCACACACACACACACACACAACCTGCCCATCAAATTTCATCCAAATCTGTCCACAACTTTTTGAGATATCCCGCACACAAACAGACAGACAGACAAACAAACACAAATGACAAATCACACAGTGACAACTCAGAGCAGCACTCGGTAGAGCGCGTACCTCTGCCAGGCTGATCAGTTTACATTTTGTATCCGACTGATAGGTCGGATCTCAATCCTGGTGTTTTGATCCTGGTGTGATCTCAATCCTTAACCAAAATTGAATCGGCTTGTTCTTGTCACCTACCCAGCTCATCGACAACTTTTTGAGATATCGTGCTATACAGTATATCGGTTTAGCACGATCTCTCAATAGTGAAGAATGACTTTAAAAAATTCTTGTTTCTGGATCCAGATTTGGATCTTCACCAAAATCTAATCAATTAGTCCTTGTCACACATCCAACCTGTCCACCAAGTTTCATCCGAATCCGTCCACAATTTTATGAGATATTGTGCTATGTATGTGCTATGATATGAGAGCCTGGTGTTGGCGCAGTGGTTAGGGCAGCGGCTTGGGATCCAAAAGGTCCTGAGTTCAAGCCCCGTTGGGCCACTGAATTAATACACCAGGGGGTTGACTCAGCCTGTCATCCTTCCGAGGTCGGCGAAATGAGTACCAGTGTACTGGGCCGGTGTATACCCCGGTTAAAATAGGTGTACCATATCCCTGTGTCGTAAGAGGCGACCAGGGTTGCGTCAGGAAGGGCATCCGGCGTAAAACATGTGCCAAATCACAATGCGGATCATACGGATGATCCGCTGTGGCGACCCCTAACGGGAGCAGCCGAAAGAAGAAGAAGAAGATTGTGCTATGTATAGTTTTTTTGCCCGATCTCTCAATGGTGAAGATTCATTTGAAAATTAAATAATTATGTTATCTGGATCCGGATTCGGATCTTCACCAAAATTGAATCAATTCGTGCTTGTTACACACTCAACCTGTCCACCAAGTTTCGTGTGAATCTGTCCAGAACTTTTTGAGATATTGTGCTCGATATCGTTTTTGTTTCGATCTCTCAATGGTGAAGAATCACTTTAAAAATCCTCAGATCCGGATCCGGTTTCGGATTTTCACCAAAATTAAGTGTTGGTGTCCTTGGCCAGACACACACACACACACACACACACACACACACACACACATTTCAGAACGATTGCTTGAAAACTGTGGCCAGAAATCGTGTGACAAGCAGGCAAACAGACAGACAGACAGACAGACAAACGCTGTGGCTTCCACCTTTGGTGGTGGAGGGAACAAGCAGGTATATTTTTAATTAAGGTGAGGAAAGGGCATGTAGCAAAATAATCAGGTTTTATTGCAAAAGCAATATGTACAAAAGGTGAGGCAAAAGAAAAACAGTTATATACACAGTGCAGAGCTCACCCGGCATTAAGAACTTACACACTCTTACTTGCACTAACATGGCAGGGGGCGCCATCAGACACATACCCGAGGAAAGTAGAGTAGCAAGAAAGACAGAGACAGCTCGAGGTGATCGTGACCTCGAATACCTGGTGAGGCCAACAGACCAGCACAAACCCAGTCGCTTAGGTGGGGGGAAAGAGGGAGGAAAGCTGGGGGATGTCCAAGGTGTGTGATTGAAGTGTGATGCAGTGCGGTGAAATGCATTGATGTGTAAAGATGTAAAGGGGAGGGGAGGTCGGAAATGAAGCAAAGGACGCGTGAGAATAGACTTAACGTGAGTGTAGAGAAATCTGTTGGTGTAATTATTAATTAGTGTAAAACTGCACTTTGTCCAGCACCTGGCTCTCAATGAGCTCGGCCCTGCTTCCCCTGATTGCTCAGAAACTAATGAGCTGCAGGAGGTGACATACAAAATGAGCTAGATGATATGAATGTGGGACCAGAGAAAGAGCCATACAAAGAGAGCACGCGTGTGGAACTCGTTACATTTATAACGCTCCTGTGAGGGTGGAACCCTGGAGGCAGAATTGGCGGGCCTTGGACGCATCCTCGCGCTGCCATTGGCGTGCGGATGCTCACCCCAGCCTTGGCCACACCCAGGCAAAGATTTAGCACCGGAAATGCTTCCCAGTTGCTCTGCACCTCGCCACACGAAGGAAGAACCCGAGCGTGTGCCCCGTCCTTGAGCGCATCTCCTCGTTCCCGTTAGTCCCGAAAGGTGGTGGAGGTAGTTAATGACGACTGTGGTCGAGTGATGGCAATGGTAGTGTGGCGTTGTGGTTGTCATGCGGTGAGTTAATGATGGAGGTAGTTGTGGTTTAGATTGTGACGTCAATGGTGAGTGTTGGCGAGTTTGGGTTGTGGTCCGATGATGTGGGGATTTTTAGGAAGGCGTTGTGGTGGTGTATGAGATGCTGTAGCATTGTGATTAGAGTACGGCAAATGTTTGAGGTGATGGTCAGTTTGGGAATGGCATGAAGTTTGAATCGGATTTTGGTGGCATATGATAATGAGCTGTCTCTTGTTACTATGCGGCTGTGGTGTGCTTGCTTCGGTGAAGAGAAGATGGTGTGCGCATCAAAGTAAATAAATTAGATGTAGGATAGAAATAGAGACCTGCTCAAAACCACCACAACGCATTTTGTCCCATGAACCCACTAGACATAAGGGAAGGGCTATCTAATACGAATAGAAATGAAATAACTATCGCAGGACTGCTATATGTTGTGTGCCATAGCCTAGGGGGAGTGCCGGCTTCACAAATCTGTGACAACATCAAGAAACGATACCGCACGGGAATGTTCGAACGTCTGTACTTGGTTAGAATCTGCGCTGTGATTGGTTATTTTAGTTGCACACATTTTTTTGTATACGTTGTCAAGGCTCGTATGAGCGCTAACACACAAAACACACAAGGGGGGCATGAGACAAGAGGGGGGGGGGTTGAAACGGTCTTTTCGGAGAGACATCGTGCGAGTGTGAGATTTGTCAAGATTGAAAGTCGTGTTCCACGTGTTGGACCAATCTGTGATTTTTTTTTTTTACCCAGATCTGCAGAGACTGAAGACGCTGCTGCTTGCCGGACTGAGGGATGACAGATGGTACAGCAGAGGGTGGAGTCCTCAGCAAAGAGATGAAGAGGATTTTCCAGAGAGTCGGAGATGTTAAACTACACCTCCAGATTTACACTACCATAAACAATTTATGTTGATTACCTCCACCATCAAAGGTGGACAGAGGTTAGTTATGTTTTCACCCGTTTGTCTGTATGTCTGTCTGTCTGTCTGTCTGTCTGTCTGCCTGTGAGCAGCATATCTCAAAAAGTTATGGACAGATTCGGATGAAATTTGGTGAACAGGTTGGTTGCATGACAAGGACGAATCGATTCGATTTTGATGAAGATCCAAATCCTGATACTGGAATTTTGAAAAATTTAAAGTGATTCTTCACCATATACAGCAAAATATCTCAAAAACTTGAAGACGGATTCAGACAAAACTCGGTGGATGAGTTTGGTTGATGTCAACAACAAGCCAATCAGGTTTTCTTCAGGTCCGAATCCAAATCCGGCCTATCAGTAGGATAAATAACGTAAACTGTTCATCCTGGCGGGGGTATGCGCTCTACCGAGTGCCGTTCTAGTTAGTTACTCTGGAGTCTGTTGCTTGTTAACTGGTACAAACTCACGTGGAGTTGTTGGTTCGATTTCTAATTGGTTCAAACATTCCATTGTCGGATATTTATGACGACACCAAAAATTTTGCTTTTAGGTATTTTACTCTCTGCTGCTGATGTTTTCGTGTTTTAACTTGTTTTATCTGTTCTGTTTATTGCGGTATTTGTTGTTATTTATCAAATGTAATTAGCATGTGATATCTGGGAAAAGTTTAAAGTATGGAAAACAAACAAACGAACATTTGCGAGGATAGTCCACCCAGACTATCCTCGCATTTAGGGAAGAGTCACAAAATGATTTTGACTTCATCGCCAAGTCTCGAAGGGATCACATTTGCCCTGTGGGTGATATGGTCCATGGGTATCGGTGTTGGTCATGGCGCCAAAACCATGCTCACAATGAACCATTTTGACCCGACGCGTATTACAGGTAATGCTCCCCTATTCCACACGTCCGTCTGTGCGTCCGTCCCATCGTATTCCACACATTACTCGATTTCACACCCAATGCTCCCCCCATCATTGTGATCACCCCCAATCACTTCTCCACGTCCTTTTTTTTCTTTACAATGTCGGAATGTAGGGGGTCTCGATTTTTACCAGTATTCGTTTCATGATGGGGTGACAGCCCGGCTCCTTAGGGTCCTGTCCATCTGTCTGTACGTCCGTCCCATCGTCCGGACTCAAAAATGATTGGATGCATTCCTTCCGTATTCGACACATGTATGTCATAACATCTTGCTATGGGGCACGACAAATGTTTTTTTGGGATCGGAGGCACAAGTCATGGGACACACGGCTGACCTGACGTCACCCACATTTGTAACCTGAAATACTTGACCCAAAACAACCCCGAGGACCCAAATGACCCTGAGGACCCAAACGACCCCAAAGGCCCAATAGACCCTGAAGATCCACAAGACACAAAAATACCCTAAAGACCCGAAGAACCAAAACCGCAAAAGACCCCAAGTACCGAAAAGACCAAAAATACGTGCAGAACCCCAAGGACCTGAAAGACCACAAGTGCCCAAAATACCCATTGGGACTATCCCAAAAGACCCATATTGGGCTCATGGAAATTCTGCATAATGTAAAATGTGACTTCAGGTTGCCCCCCGCCCACCACCACACCCTAACTCTGTGTTCCCCTCCCGCTTTCTTAAAATCTTCAAACGTCAAACCCCTCGATCCCAACTCTGACCCCCCCCCACCCCCCAACGTCCCACCCCCTCCCAACATCTCAATCTCCCTCTTCCAACCCCATGCACCCTCACCCCCAACTCTCTGTCCTCCCCTCTCCATTTTCATCCTTGTCTTCCATATAATTCATGAAGGCTTGTTGAGGAGCTTTATAACTGCAAGAGGAGTAAGTAAATCGTTTCGTCATTGAAATGAATGAAGGTCAAAACCAACAATATTGGTGGAAAGCTCTTGCACTTTTGCAGTGAGATAATTTTAGGGTTCTCAGTAGTTGAGAAACCATAAAAACAAGTTCATAGGAAGAGATGAATAAAAGGGAGAGGTTACTTAAAAAAAATTTAACAACCACAACTCCATGAACAAGCAAGCAACTTCACTTTTTGTAAAACTGGATTAGCATACTGCAAATGTGCCACCTGGAGGGGCTTTAGAAACATTGCTTTAAAAGGGCTTAAAGCTGATATCGCACGACGGAACTGAACCAAATCAGATTGTCAGGTCAGGCCAGATCAAATCTGTGACTTGCTTACAGGTACCACGTAAACCTATACTCACCTGTTCCATGGTCGGGTTGTCGGCGACTAAACTGTCTCCCCACCGGGTTTCCTGGCGAGGAGGGTGTATGGATATGGACACCAAACAGGATTAAAAACAAAACCTGTCAAATGGTGGAGGAGCTCCTTGTGAGCCAACAGCCATCCATATCTAGTGCCCAACTGTGTCTGCGGACATTGTCCTCCAGTTTGGTCACCTTTTCCAAGGAGGTTGGCAGCAGGATTTGCACTCCGGCCACCGGAAAACCCTTAATTTCGCAAAACACAAAAAAGCAAAAAAAAATCTGAAAACCCACTCCGTGGGAGTACCTCCTGTGCAGCTTCCCTTCGCAGGGCAGCTCACCGGATGACGGGATTGGGGCAAAGCCTTCGGGACCCCCAATCTTTGATGATAGGAGGGAAACCACGGGGTAACATTCCCGGGTCAGATTGCGGTAGAGTGTGTCGGAGTGGTCCACCTGACACTGAGGTGTCGTCAACCAGACTGCGGTCTCCTTGGGTTAACCTGAGGCGGTCCCTTCGGGTGGGTGCCTGGAATGTCCTATCCCTAAGAGAGGATGACCACCTGTCTCTGTTATCATCTGAGCTCAAGCGTTTGGACATCGGGATTGCAGCACTCTCTGAGGTTCGGAGACCGGATTGCGGCAAGATAATGGTGGGTGGTTACACCTACTATTTGTCTGGTCACTCTGATGGTTACCATACTCAAGGAGTTGCTGCAGCTGTTCTGACCAATAAGCTGACCCCAATGATAATTGAGGTAACACCGGTCAACGAGCATATTATGAGACTAAGGATTCATCACTCCTTAGGTGTCATTTCCCTGGTCTCTGTTTATGCTCCGACTGAGGCGAGTGATCTTACCGTGAAGGATGCATTCTACGCCACGCTCGAGTCTCTGGTTGATCAGTGCCCCAGACGAGATACACTTCTCGTCTTTGGGGATTTCAATGCATCGACTGGAACTGATAGGGATGGTTATGAGGTGTGTGTTGGTCCCCATGGGTCAGGAACTATGAACCAGAATAGCACTAAGTTCCTTGACTTTGCAAGAAGTCATGAACTTAGGGTGGCTGGTTCATGGTTTCAGCGCCCACAAGCTCATCGCTGGACTTGGTATTCCAACGCTGGCGGTGTGGCAAAGGAGATTGACCATGTCCTCGTTGATGGTCGCTGGAGGATGATCCAGAACTGCTGGGTCTACCGGAGTGCTCAGTTCCTCAATACTGACCACCGGCTTGTTGTAGCAACTCAAAAGCTGCACCTTAAATCCGGGAGAATGGTACCATCCCAGCCTAGGCTGGATGTTGGCAAGCTCAAGAATGAGAGGATAGCTGAGGAGTTTGCGAACAGGCTGAGTGAACATTTGGGGGGTCTGGGTGCTTTGGGGGGTCCTGAAGAGTTGTGGAGCGCCTTCAAGACCACCATCCTTGATCTTGCTGGTGGATGTCTTGGAACTCACTGCAGGGCAAAGAAGAATTTTGTCTCTCAAGGGACACTGGATACCATTGACCAGAGTCGCAGGGCCAGGCTGAATGGCAGAACTGAGCTGTTCAGGGAGCTGAGGCATAAAACTGTACGTGCACTAAGGGTGGACAAGGAGGCCTATGTGCGAGGAATCTGTGAGGGGGTAGAGCATCACCTGTGGACAGGTGATTCTCATCCCGCTTACAGGGGAATTCGCGCATTGCATTCATCCAAGCCCATCCCTCGGAGCACTGCAGTTCGAGCAGAGAGTGGTAGGCTCTTGACAGAGGAGTCTGAAGTGAAGGCCCGCTGGGCCGGTTACTTTGAGCGGTTGTACCAGGCTGATCCACCAGCTGTCGAGTTGGACGTCAAGGGTGTTACAATCCCTGTTGCTGACCCTCCAATCAACTGTGGTCCACCTTCGCTTGTGGAAACACGGGCTGTGGTGAACCGGTTGAAACGGGGTAAAGCTCCAGGGATCTGTGGCATCCATGCTGAACTTCTCAAGGCTGGTGGAAATGCTGCACTCGTGTCGTTGCATGTAGTTTTGTGCTCTCCCTGGAACACAGGCATCATCCCAACTGATTGGAAGAGGGGCCTTTGTTGTCCCTCTCTGGAAAGGGAAGGGTGATCGACCGCAACTGCAACTACCGAGGGGTGACGCTGCTCTCAGCGCCGGGCAAGGTCTTTGCTCGGATAATTTTTGATCGGGTTCGCCACCATCTGCTTGAGCACCAGCGTCCAGAGCAGTCAGGCTTTACACCAAATCGGTCAACGATTGACCGTATCCTTGCTCTTCGTGTCCTCACCGAACGCAGACGAGAGTTTCGGCAGGGGCTGCTTGCAGCCCATGTTGAGCTCTATAAAGCGTTCGATTCAGTGAATCGGGATGCCCTCAAGAGGATTTTTGGCCTTCGTGGGGAGCCACCAAAACTGATCGATCTGATGTCTGAACTCTACTCTGGTACTGAGAGTGCTGTGAGTTGTGGTGGTGCCATCTCTGACTTATTTCCAGTTGTGACTGCAGTTCGTCAGGTGTGTGTACTGACCCCTATGCTTTTCAGCACTTTATGGACTGGATTCTAGGGAGGATGTCGGAGAGATCAGGCTGCGGTGCATCGTTTGGGAATGTCAAGATCTCAGAACTTGATTTCGCAGATGATGCAGTCATCTTTGCAGAGACTTTAGATATCCTTTTGGGGGCCCTCGAGGTGCTGAATGAGGAGTCGGAGCCGCTGGGATTACGGGTTTATTGGGTCAAAACTAAGATCCAGGCTTTCAATGACATATTGGATGCTGCTGTCCTGTCTGTGTCTGTTTGTGGTGAGGATGTTGAGGTCGTGGAAAGATTCACTTACCTTGGCAGTGATATTCATGTCTCTGCTGGCTGTGAGTCAGAGGTCAACAGATGTCTGGGTTGGACCTGGGGAGTCATGTATTCACTGGATCATGGGGTGTGGCGCTGCCGGTACCTGTGTGGGAGGACGAAAGTCTGAGTCTTCAGGTCCTTGGTGCTTCCAGTCTTGCTCTATGGATGCGAGACTTGGACTCTGACCAAGGATCTGAGATGGAGACTTAATTCCTTTGGTCCCAGGTCTCTTCGGAGAATCCTTGTCTATCGCTGGTCGGATTTTGTGTCCAACGAGCGGTTGCTGAGAGAGACTCGGATGAGATTTGTTACCTGCATGATCCATGAGCGTCAGCTGCGGCTGTATGGACATGTGGCTCGTTTTCCTGATGCTGATCCTGCTCACCAGATTATCTCAGCGAGGGAGTCTCGTGAGTGGAGGAGGCCAATGGGCCGACCATGTGTCTCGTGGTTGCAGCAGGTTGACCGGCATCTCAAGGAGATGGGGATGGGCCTGGCATCTGCCTGGGGGATGGCCAGACGGAGGCCCCTGGAGTACCAGTGGAAAGTGAATGCAGCGGCGCGCTGTTCTGGCACATGCTCCCATAGCTGACCTGACCTGAGCTTGAGGGAAGTGCCGTCACTCCCCGCAATACTCTGGGTTCCAGCGACATCACAACAATGGTGCCACTTTTCTCTCCGCACTGATCAGGGCATTTCCTCCTCTCCATTCATGCCAACCGATGGGGATTGTCTGTGCTCTTTCCTTTTAAATGCTGAACGTCAGGCAAACAATAATTTTTTAGCACACTTGTTGGCTTTTTTAATTCTTTGGTATGACTCGGCCGGGGTTTCAACCACTGACCTCCCAGACTCGGAGTGGATAATCTAACCATTGCACCACCGAGTCTGGTGAGGCACAGAGATGTTTGCAACTTTTCAAGATGAAAGAGAAATCTGAGAAAGAATTAAAGGTAAGAGGAGACGACAAGGCCTTTGTAGTATTTACTAGACGACCGGTGAACCCAGTGGGTTCCCGTTGTGACAGCGGTTGATAAAAAAATAACATTTCAAAAAAAAATGAATAAGAAAAAAGATAGCTCCAGCGAACTATACCGCTGAGGTTGTATGCAATGATCAAATTCTCCCGAAGAGTACTTGACTGAATCGGGAATATATTTTAAAATATTTTTTTCGTTGCTCGATTTGAACGAAACTTGATACTGCACACCGCGGGAGAATGGTCAGTAAGGTGGCCCTAAAATTTTTGCACTATCGTTTACCATTTTGGCTGTATTTCGGGAACATACATACATACATACATATATATATATATATATATATATATATATACATATACATACAAGATGAGACTTTTAGTAATTTATAGATAGATGAGGATTGGGGCACCAATGTCATCAAACCCGGTTGTAAAGTTTTTTATTTCGATGTAACTTCTTAACCTGAGTGGGGGGGGGGGGAGTCCATATGCTGCAGAGACTAATTTATGATGGCAGAAAGCGTGAGTATGGGACGAGATGGATTCAGGGGCCTTTTCAATGAGGCTGCTCACCACTTCCACAGCAGTTGCGTTGTCCTGTTTGAAACCCATCTGATCTTTAATGAGTTATCTTTCTCGTGCCATCTGAATTGTCATTTCCAGATGAATATCTGTTCAGTTGTAAGTGGAGAGTGAGTTTCTTGTCGACAAGTCCCAACACGCGTTAACGCCGGATTTCCTCATTTTTGCCATGGAAACCAAAGTGCTCAGCACCCGTGTGTGCAGGTGCCTCACAAATCTTTGACACACTCATTGGCTTGCTGTGTCAATGACTAGAAAACAGCCCTTTCATGAATCACATGATGTTTGAGAATGAAATGGGCATCACATTTTCGCAAAACAGTCTCCAAATTGTCGTTTTCACCTGGATGACTCTCTTGGACTAACAACATCAACATCATCATCAACAGTCTCTTGTCTCTTGTTTTGGATGGCTCTTGGACACCAACAGCTTGACTCTCTTGGACAAACCCAGGCAAAAATGCTGCAGTTCGAAGTATAGTATATGAGTGTTGTACTCTCATATACAACAGTCGTCTGCAGAGAATTACTCCAGGAAAGGAATGCTATTTTTTGCCTGGATCCCCCATTTCTCTAGTCAACTTCATAGCTTTCGAGTATCTATCGAACCGCTGCTTCCAGCAGGGCCACCCAGTAGGCTTTAAGTCAAAGTTTCCTGGTGGATTAAACTTCGCCATGGTGTATAATTATCTTAAAAACGGTTCACCATAGACTTTGCTACAATGGACCAGACTTAACGTCCGCTGAGTATCACCACTGCCACCATGTAAGAGAAGCCGAATGTCGAGAATGATCGAGAACCTTCTTCAGTTCAGGTGGCACTCATGATGGAACTACTTTATGAAACATACACCAACCAACACGTCATCAACCTGTCATTAACACATGTACGGGTTGTACTTTCACAACAGTCTGCTCGTTGATGCAATACCCTGCCTGTGAAACACCAGAATGATAGTTTATAGTTGGGTCAGGAATCAGTCAGATTGGACAGCTCAAAGGTGATTATGCCACTTCTGCGCTCATCCGTCCAGACTCAGTGACATTGTGGTTATAGTGTGCCCCAAGACCGGGTGGTCGGTGGTTCAATTCTGACTCCAGTCAAGTCGTTCCAAAGACTATAGCACTTGCTGCTTCCGCACTTAATGCTCAGTATTTCGAGGATTTCACATTTATAAACCCTGTCTGTTGGCAGCACATGGGATGGGGGGAAAAGGAGGGGAGAGGTAAGGGGTGAACATGCATCCCCAAAAATGGCCTGCTGACTGGAGAGAAAAGTGCTGCCGCAAGATGGCGCCGCCAGCACCCAGTGTGGAATGTTTTCCCTCATCCGGTATCCACCAGAGTATGGATTCATTTTCCATCTCATCCAAAGTGCTTTGGGGAACATGATTCATTTCCTGTCTCAACCGGCAACTTGGTGCTATCCTAAAATGGTTCCTCTGGCATGTCTGCACGACTCACCAAAGGTTTGAAAGACTGGTGAGATAATGTATCATGCTGTGTTCAATGTGTGAGATCTCACCAAATACAGGCCCAGGCAATTTCTTCATTTATGATTTAAATTTAGTTGGGGACGAGATAAGACTGGAATTCAGCTGTTACTGCTGATTAGCACAATTCCATTAACTTTCTAATAATTCGAAGGCCTACTGATGTGTAGTTAAGAGGATCAGTGTTGGCACCGGTGACAATAGCCACCGTAAACAATAAAGGAAGGCAACCCTTTGAGAATCAAGATCTACAGAAGAGCAAGGAAAGGGCAGTAACTCGAACAGTTGCACATGTTGATGAGGATGAAACTGCTGTTACCATCAGTGTAAGGTATCTGATGAGGTATCAAGGTTGGCAGGAACCTTTTCCCCTTTACAGGTGAGAAACTCACTTGTTTAAGGGAACAGGCTGTAAGGGGGTGGTATGGGACAGGAACTCAACAAGTCCTTGATCACTTAATTGGCAACTTTAACCTTTTCAGGAGATGGGAGTTCAGATCATTTACGGGGTAATGAACTGTGTGCATTGTGACATCCTCCTTTTCTTGGACGAAGGATAAAACGAAGAGCACGTTCTTGACACCATCTTGGGCCTTTTCAGCCTGAATTTGAGGCTGGAGAAACTTTAATCTCGTTTCTTCTCCATTGGGGTTCTTCTGCATGGGTAAGGGGAATTCAGAATGAAACTACTCACCTGTTGCTTCACATCAATGATGTAGATTGGTGGGACTAGAAAGAGTAAAATGCTGACTTCCAGCCAACCAGACTTTGAGTCATCTCGGGGGTTGAGGGGCTTGGTGGGTAAATGATGACAGGCTGGTGTGTCGGCATGAAACCTGGCAAATTCATGCCAGGGGTTGCCATGGAAACTAAAGACGAAAGGCCACAAAAAGCGAGGTGGGGAGGGGTCCACCCACCCATTCATCCAGACCATACTCTGTGCAGAGAATTGGTGCTGGCGAAGCAGTCTCCTGGGCTATTTGGCACAATCCTGGACGGGTCACCACTCCAACACAGTACACCAGCAGGCTGGTACTCATTTTGCCGACTTCAGAAGGATGACAGGCAGAGTCTACCCCACCTAGTATTAATTCAACAGCCAAGTGGGAATTGAACTCAGGATCCTAGGATTCCAAGCCCACCACCCGAACCATTATACCAACACCAGACATAGCAAAATGAATGCGCAACATGTGTGTTACAATTATGATTGTGTGAACTGAGAGATCCTCAAAAAAATCCAACGTAAATCATGTCTCCTACATAATATGCTTAAATATGTCTGCAGATGTAATATTAATTCACAATTGCTCAAGATATTCCATCAATTGGCCATCTACATGATACAAGCCAATTGAGCAATGGCTCGGCCATAATTTCACACCAAATGAGTTGTCTCAGATCAATTTGCTGGTCCTCTTTAACCATGATATGAACACGTCTCAATGCTCCAAAAATAAAGCCACCTTCGATTCATTTGTTTCTTTCTTTGTGGCAAACAGTTTAAAAAATCTCTATTTAAATAAATATGAATAAAAATAATTATGCGTCAATAGAAAATCAAACATTATTGTTTTCATTTTTCTCTATCATATTGTTGTGGTTTTGTAAAACCAGCACTCCTCCGAGGCAATGGCACCCAACATTATAGCGATTTTAAGACAGTTATTACCTCCGCCACCGAAGGTGAAGGAGGTTTTGTTTTCACGCCTCTCTGTTTGTTTGTCTGTCTGTCTGTCTCTCTGTGTGCATGATATCTCAAAAAAGTTGTGGACGGATCTGGATGAAATTTTGTGGACAGGTTGGGTGTGTGACAAGGACGAACTGGTTAGATATTTGTGAAGATCCGAGTCCAGATCCGGAAACGAGAATTATTTAATTTTTTAAGTGATTCTTCACCATTGAGAGATAGGACCAAATATGATACAGTACTACACAGCATGATGTTTCAAAAATGTATTGGGCCCGATATGTTCTCGTGGATCAGGCATTATGTGGCTGAGGAATGCGCTCTGCTAAGTGCCCTTCTAGTTTCATTAGTATTTGTTTAGTTAGTCCTTTCCATATGTTCAGTGAGTAAATGGGAAAGATGTCTTCAATCCCCCATCCATCCCTATATTTTATCTCGTACACAAACCACGCAAGCACACATGCAGGACAATAACGATGCCAAGAATGTGAAGAGACACAGCAGAAGCTCATTTACATACGTGCTCCACTTTCCATTTAAACCACGCCAAAATTCAACTACGCCTAACCTCAGACCCTAATTATGCTCACCACAACGTTACAACGCTCACCATAACCACTCCTCACGTCCTTTCATTTAAATCTGCACGCCAATTTACAACGGCGTCTCACCTTGCTCAACCTTTGCTCGTCAAAGCCTGACCACCAACATCTCCCGCACATGGGAAAAATCACCCCGCACCTCCACGTGCCTCCGCATCGATACAATTCACCACCAAACAGGGGCGTGCTGCGTGGACCAGGCTACTCGGACCACGTGGTGCAGGAACGGGCCAAGCGCGTTAACAGCGCCAACCGCGTCTCGCCAAGGATGCCCTGAGTGGGCATGCGGGAACGACGCGACCCTCAACCAGTCACCAGAACACGGCCTGGGAGCTCGGGCCGAGTCGTGCCAGATGTACGAATGAGACCGCTTCTGGCCCCAGGAGCATGGCAGGGTGGGACCGGGATCCAAGAGTGGAGCACGATTTCGGGTGACTGCACGTCGCTTCCGGTCGTCACCCCACCCTTCGCCCTGGGCTTATAAAAGGTGGATCACGGAGCCGTCCACCCTCTCTCTCTGCACTTCCTCGACTGCCTGCCTCGCCCACTTCGTCCGCCTGCCTGCCTCACCAACTTCTCCACCTCTCTGCTCCATCCTCTCTTCACCGCCCCTCGTTGTCTGCCTGTTGCTGCATCTGCACTCGGGGTTGGTGTGCGACAGATGTTCTTTTGGGACCAGTGTGGAACACACATTTCCATGAGCCCCGGCAAAGTGATTTAGCAGAAGATAATGCACCGACTCTTAAGGTGAGATCGCTCAAGCGAAATGTCCCCAAAAGCATACTGGGTTGCGCGGTAGGCCGATTGCGCCAGGTATTGCGAGGCCGTTAGTCCTCATTGACTCTCTTTCCTTCTGGCTGTCTAATCTTCCTCGGGTTTGTGTGTGTATGTATGTGATGGTGCCTGTCACAGCATAAGTTTAGATTGCAGAAGATATAACGGGATAAGTCTGCTCTGTGTCTGCTTTTGTAAATTGCTTGCCTTTTGTTGCACCCCACAAATTCCTTGCTATCCCTGCTGTACATAATAATAAGCCTCATTCACTGTGCCACATACCTTTCCTCACCTTATTTTAAATAAATGCTTTGTATATGGATGTTCCCAACTCGTTTTCCTCTTTTCTTTCATTGGTCCATCATGGTCCGTATCCTCGCCTAGTCGGGACATTATCCCCCAATGATCTGTTTTCCTCGCCGGTACGTCCTCGGGCAGTTATGCTCGGCTGAATCTGATCCGATAAGGTGATCTGGTTTGAGCAAGGCGTACCGAGGGCATGTCCCCCGGTTATTAGATCACGTGACCATTGGGTAACCGGTATTCATTAGACGGAGGACCTTAAGTCACGTGGTTGAGTTATTGGCGTTCATGGTCGATTAGCGAGTTATCCGTGTGCGACGGCCTGCGATTCCGGAGAGTCTGGTGGGAACCCGAGGTAGCTTTCTCCACCCCCCTCGTGTTTCTTTCACCCCCTACCCTAGTTCTGCAACAATATCGTTATTTCATCAATCTGTTTCTCAGAACAGTTATCATCCCTTTGTAATGGCTATTCCTAAAGCATTGTATTCATATTTATGGGATGTTATAAATACTGTAATACTAATTCTGCAGGACAGGAAAAGTTAACTTTGTTTTCATGGCAAACGTCAAAATAGCTTGACATTAAAATCGCAAACTTTAGAAACGTGCACAGATCCACCTCCTCCTGCGCCCAAGCTTTCTCACCCTTCCTCCATTCCTCTGCCAATTTCCACTCTGCAAAGTATTTTAAAATTATTTCAGAAACACCTCATATAAGTTAAGGCATGGTAACTGAGTTTTTACGTATTGTATTGAAACACTCCATGAAATGTTATTCAGTTAGAGTAAAAAGCATAAATAAGTAGCCAATACAACAGAACCAAAAACAATGTGAAAAGCAGATTTTTTTTCAACCTTCTCTGCAAACGAAAAATATAAAATATGAATTTTATTTTGATCACAGTCCAAGTTGATTAGTATAATGATACTGTGATGAAGATTAATTTGGCATCTGATCATGATTGTACACGTATTGTACACTCCCATGGTTCCAGGTCTTCCAGGGCACTTCCTGTTGCCAAGACGGCGAACAATGCCCGCACCGATTTCGGATGGCCACTCCGCGGAGGGAATAACACGCTGTACCTCAATAACAGGATGCCACGAAAGGACCTCCAGTTCAGCCTGTGCAGTCTTTGAAGGATCACCGATGTCCATCCAAGGCCGCAGTGAAACTGAAACAACTTTTCTATTCATTCGGAGCAAACTGTGATGGTTTGTTTTGATTTTCAAAGAGATTCTCTGTTGGTGGTATTGAAAGCTCAATGTTGGAACATTCCAGTACTCCAGGCAACGAGTTGGTTAAAAATGTTGCCAATGATGTGATATTTAATAGTCAACCCTTTGAGCCCACTCCCAACATTTCCATGTTGTTGGACAACCAATGCTGTCACCACCAATTATGGTTCATTCTTGAATGAAGGAAATGGGAATGCCTATTTCTGTTTTGTCTTTACAAGATTGAGGGTCATGGGAGCGCAAGGTGACGGAGGGTATAAACGGACAGTGGGGTAGAAGCTTCAGGTCGTTGCGTCACGTTCCACTTTCGGTGATGGAATTGGAGGGTTTTCCCAACGTTTTCTTCATGTAAAGAAAACATGAAGTTTTTTGGTGAATTTTTGACCAGGTGGTGAATTTTTGGCCAGGTGGTGAATTTCTTCAACGTTTCCCAACGGGGTCATGGCACATGTTGATGCAAACAAAATAGCATTTCCTACTACTTATCACTTCAGGATATATTATGTCATTATGATCTTGTCACATGAGAGGAGCATATGTGATGGAATCAAACAGCAAAAGCCTTGGACTCCCTGGATCCTGCTCCCCTAGCCATCATTCTTCCCCACGTCCCTTATTTCTCCAAGTCATGGTGGTGTCATGGTTCGAGCATCCGCTCCCAGTCTGGGAAGTCTGAGGTTCAAACACTGACCGAGTCGTACCAAAGACTTTAAGAATGGTATGTGTTGCTTCCTTGCTTGACGTTTAGCATTGACAATCAGAAGAACATGGACAAACAACCATAGGTTGGCATCCATGTGGAGGAGGAAATTGCTTCTTCAGAAATGGCCCACTGATTGCGGTGAGAAAGGCAGCATCATTGTTCTGATGTCACTGGTTTCCACAGTGCCCAAGGAAGTAACAGCACTTCCCCCGAGCTCGGTGGCTGTTTGTCTCATCTTCCAGTCCTGGATTGTGTCTCATGTATTTGTCTGTATGTCCATGTGTTTGTGGCAGCTCCACTTTCTCTCTTTTGAGTGCAGCCTTATGGCTGCTGGTTGCATCATTTGTGATGGGCGCGGCTATGCCGCTGATGCATTGTCCCTATTACCAGTACACTGGCACTCATTTTGCCGACCTCAGAAGGATGACAGGCTGAGTCAACCCCACCTGGTATTAATTCAGTGGAAAATGGGGCTCAAACTCAGGACCCTAGGATCCCAAGTCAGCCACCCTAACCACTAAGCCGACACCAGGCAAGCTCCACGACGAGCCTTCAACACACAAAAGTACCTGGACAGATGATCGATTGGTCAGTTGGAGCTCATTCAAATGTCCCCCGTCTCGGACCATGTCAGACAGACGGGGGACAAAAAGAAAAGTATTCACCGACAAAACAGATCCACAAGTGAATATTATTGAGTAAATAATATGGTTCGACATGACTCGTTTCTACCGGACTGTTATAAAGGTATTTCCTTCGACAAGCCACTCATCCACTGCCTTTTCCTCTTGGGTGAGTTTGTTGAATGTCCTGGCATAGTGATTGTGGAGAGCATCAAGCTGGTTTAGCCAGAAGTTTGGAATTCCATCTTTAAAAAAAAATATTTATTTATTTATTTTTTATATGCCTTGTCGAGGCTCATATGAGAGCGAACACATAACGCACAGCAAAGGGGGCATGAGACAGGAGGGGTGGGAGTGGGAAGGACAAAACAGTGGGGAACAGAGACATTAGGAGATCTGTGGAAGTGAGAGAGATACGTGGGGAACACGGGGAATACAAGATAGACATTACAGGGACTTTCAGGAAGGAAAGCAAGGAATTTGAAGGAGGTGGGTTTGGGGTGGATTGATGGGGGTAGAAGAGATAGAGGATTTGGATGGGGGACGATAAGAGGTGGTGGTGAACAGCTGTTTTGAAGGCCAAGAGGGAAGAATGGGATTGAACAGAGTGAGGGAGTTTATTCTAAAGGTGGGGGAAAAGAGGAATGAAAGAGTGAAGGTGAGCAGGGATTCGTGATTTTGGTAGTTTTACCAGAAGGGGGTTGTTGGCGGACCTTGAGCGCACTGCAGAAATGTTGGGGACAAATCGCAGGCAGAGCAGGGGGGAGCGAGACCGGAGAAGAGATAGTAGAAGACAGAAGGACCACCGACCTGCCTACGGTGAGAGATTTAGAGGCCCAAAGACTCAGCCTCATCGTGGCAGATACCAATGATCCAAAATGCCTTCGTTTCCACTGCATGAAGCTGAGAAAGGTGGGAGGCAGGAGCACCAGCCCAGAGGGGAGAGCAGTACTCCATCAGGCTGTGGACGAAAGCTTTGTATGTGGTCAGGAGCTCAGGTGAGCCGAGGAAGAACTTTGCATGACGAAGGATTCCCAGTTGGCGACTGCCTTTGGTGGCCAGGTTGGAAATGTGGCATTCCCGGGATAGATCATGGTAGATAGTGAGACCTAGAATCTTGAAAGAAAGGACTTCTTCCAGAGGATTGTTGAGAAAGTAGATGGGATGGGGGGGGGGAGAGGGGGGGTTCCAAACAGTCCTTTCGGAGAGACAGAGTGAGAGTGTGAGATTTGTCCAGTTTGACGGACATGTTCCACGTGTTGGACCAGTTTGTGATTTTACCCAGATCTGCAGTGAGCGAAGAATCTGCTGCTTGCCAGTCTGAGGGATGTCAGATAGTACGGCAGAGGGTGGAGTCATCAGCAGAGAGATGGAGGATTTTCCAGAGAGTCGGAGAGATCATTGATGAAAACCAGAAAAATAACAGTGGCCAGAACACTGCCTTGAGGAACTCTAGCCTGGAAAGGAAGAGGGGATGGCAGAACCCCATTTAGGGCCACACGTTGGCTGCGATGGGAGAGGAAGTCTGCGAGCCATGAGTGGAGATGGCCTTGGATAACATAGGAAGAGAGTTTGGTGAGCAGCGCAGGGTGCCAGACCGTGTCAAAAGCACGTGATATGTCGAGGGATATGGCTCTGATTTCATGTCTGGCATTGAGGACCTCCATCCATTGTTGGGAGAGCAAGTTTGGCTTTTTTAAGTTTGGCATTTTTGAAGTTGTTTTCTAATTTTTACTTCATCAATAACCACTGGGGGCATTTCCTCAAGATGTTGCTTCTTCTTTTCCAAGTTTGGGATCCATTCTGCTTCCTTGCTATGTTCCTTTCAATTTTCAAAAGTTCCTTTCCAGAATTTTTCTAGCTTTTCTTTTTCAGAGGGAGTTGACACATTCTGCTTTTGTTTCCCTAATTTGCGGTAGAATCTCTTCGGGTTACTCTCAAACATGTGGTTTTGTCTTTTCCTGTTGTTTGCTTCCATATATATTGTTGCGGTTCTCGGAACCGCATGCATCCAACATACAGTGGTCCCAAGACCGTTTTTCCATTAATATACGTGTAGATAGTCCCTTCACTTTTGTCTAGCGGGACAACAAAGGTGTGCGTTGCGAAGATCTCACAGCAAGTTTGCTTGCATAATTTCTTCATTTCATGTCTAACGTCATTCCAACTCTTCTTTTCTGATTATTCCTGAGCTAAATCTGAGCCACGTGCACCCTTCGCTGTGAGATGGGTCCTCAGCAAAGGCCAAGCAGGCATTTCACCCACACCCCTCCGTAGAAATCACAGCCTGCCAAACGCACACGCAGTGGTAATTTCCACCCAATGGACAGGAATCACACCCAGCACGACGCCCATGCTGCACGAACATGGACTGAGAAGACTGCACCATACATTATAATGTAATGTTTCTGCACCATACATTATAATGGGTGTAATCACTGTCTTGTAGATTTTAACCTTCAATTCTCTCGGTATCTTTCCATCACAGATGATTCCATTCACAGCCGACAGCAACTCCACACTTGCACCATCGCCACCGCAACCCTACTAATTCCTGTGGCTGCCGCAGAGCAACCACACGCACATAACCAACCCTTTTCAATAAATCCTCCACCCTCTGACAAATCCTACAAAGATGTTGCTAAACCCATCCACCAAAACATATGTGCCATCTCTATCGGTGGTGGGTTTAGCATCATCATGCTTCGAAGCTTTGACATTTGAGTGATCCATATCTCTCTGATGTCATTCCTCACAGAGCCCCCATTGTGAGATGCACTCCTTTCACACCTGTCCTCTGACCTCAAGCCATTGTGCCCTCCTCCAATGCCAAATACATCCAAGTGAATGACATATCCCCCCACCCAACATGTGCCGATCCATCTCGGTAACCCCCGCACGGCCACAGAAGCCACCCAGGTCATTCGCCATCATCTTCATCTGAGTGCTTGAAGGTCCAGAGATCAGGGCGAGGCCTAAAAACTCCCCACCCCAACATGCCTGTCAGTGCGAGAACCAGGTTTTTACCCTGGATACTTCTTAGAGAAGTTAGTACTTAGAGAAGGATACTTCTTCTTAGAGAAGGATACTTAGTACTTAGAGAGTTTTTACCCTGGATACTTCTTAGAGTACCAGTATACTGGGCCGGTGTATACCCCGGTTAAAATAGGTGTACCTTATCCCTGTGTCATAAGAGGTGACCAGGGTTGCGTCAGGAAGGGCATCCGGTGTAAAACATGTGCCAAATCACTATGCGGATCATACGGATGATCCGCTGTGGCGACCCCGAACGGGAGCAGCCGAAAGAAGAAGAAGAAGACTTCTTAGAGAAGTGTCGGATACATGCAGGTCAGACTGTGAGAAGTGTCGGATACAAGAATGCACCACCAACCTTCCTTTCGGAACCTGGCATTGGCAGGCTGACTTGGCAGCTCCAGCTTTGTGATAGCTGGACTCGGTAGAGCCCTTCTGAGACGCCTTTGGAAACTGTTTAGCCACTGTCGCCACCTTGTTTGCCACTTTTGATCCCTTCTTAGCCTTGGCGGCCTTCAGGATATCGAGAGTATCTGACTCATCATCCAATAACTGGACGAATATGTCAGAGATGGTGCAATCGAAGTCCTCTTACATGTTCCCTGCCATGATGCCTTGCTCAAGCACCGGATTGTGTTTCAACACAGCACGTACAGCTAACGCCGCGCTTTCGGGATGCATTACAAGATGGCAGTCACCTTGTATGAGGCACTGAAGACGATCTCGCGTGAGACATGCAGGTTGCGTTCATCCCACACGTGGTAGACCACAAAGGGGGTCACCGCAGGCTTGGTCGCGCAAAACCAATACAACAGTGCTCGGGACCTGGACAGCTTCCGCTCTTCCGCCACAATGTCCTGCAGCTCAGTCATCTTGCAAGCATCCATGGCACGTTGCACCACAATGTTCCCCAGTTCCAACTCTTATTCCCAGCCTCTGGTACAATGCACAACATGGGACAGGCATGAAGACCGAGTTGCCATCTTTGATGTTTCCCACAAGTAGTAGGCCATTCTGTTTGTACAGTGACTTCAGTTTACATTACAGCAATTGTCCAATGAGCTATCCATATTTTTCATGGAGATCAGTGGCCATTCCTGACAGCCAAGAAATAATGTCAAACGTGGTTTTTTAAAGTTTTTTTTTTGAGATCCTCGTGGAGGATCTCTAAGTCTTACTCACGTTGTTGTTCTTGTGGACTTTTTTGTTTCACAGCCTACAGTTTTCATCAAAACTTCCTAAAACCTTGCATATAAATGTAAAAATACCCTGCGCAGACAGTAACCATCTCTGATTTTGAAAATTCCACCAAGAAAAAAAGTTATGACGTCAAAATATCTCCGCTAATGGGAATCGCCTAAAAAATTATCTCCGAAACTAGGCAAGCTTTTTGAATTCTGTGTGCGGGAATCGAACAGGGCATTAGCAGAGATGAATTACCGCACATATGATGCATCACTATGATGTCATATCAATTTTTATGACTTCATTCCTATTTTTTGACATATTTTGTTTCACAACCCAGAGTTTGCATCGGATCTTCGTGAAACTTGCCATGTATATGCAGAAAGTTCACGCGCAGGTAGTAACCATCTCCGATTTTTGGAAATTCTTCCCAGAAAAAAGTTGACGTCATAATATCGCCACTAATGGAAATCGCCTATACCATTATCTCCGAAACGAGGCAAGCTGTTTGAATTTTGTTTGCGGGAATCAAGCCGGGCATTAGCACAGATAATTAATTTATTGCAAACCTGATACATCACAATGACGTCATATTCGTTTTTATGACGTCATCATAAAGAGGACGAGGATCTTAGCTCATTTGAGCTTGTTTTTTTTTACGTGTGATGTTGAGCGCAACTTAACCGACATTGTACAGACTCGTCCGACCAGTGCACAGCCAATAGCTGCAAGTAGGGTAAGAATACTGATTCTGGCTCACTTTTCCCCATGTAAATGAATGGGGGATTTTCAGCGATTCATAATTTTTTTCCCTAAAAATAAATCCCCTTTTTATCCCAAGGTATATTTATTTGTCTCCCCTTTTAACCTGGAGGTTGAACCTCATTGAATTGAACACCTGGGGGTTGAACAGCTCACTCATTGAACCTATAAAGATTTGTTCATTCTCAAATTCCTTCAATAGTTTAATTTTCTTTGCACAATAATCCCCATCTAAAATATTGACAAACAAAACATTTGAATCTTTATATTTTTTAAGATACCCCATTTGTGCCATTACGAAATGATAAACTTCTCTTAATGCTCTTGTTTGACCACCTCCTGAGCCACAGGTTATTTTTTGTTAAGCCCCGCCCACTTTTCTTTAAGCCCCGCCCACTTTTGTTAAGCCCCGCCCACTTTCCACAAGGTATTCAATAAGCCCCGCCCACTTTTCTTTAAGCCCCGCCCACTTTTGCTAAGCCCCGCCCACTTTTGTTAAGCTCCGCCCACTTTTCATAAGGTATTTTTTCCTAAGCTCCGCCTACTTTTGCTAAGCCCCGCCCACTCTTACATCATTTCCAGTTCATCTCTGACTCACAAAGAAATCACTAGAAAATTACAGGATGTTATGGTTTTGAAAAATTTCCCAATGAAGGCTTGCCTAGGCTTGCCCAGGGAATTTCCAAAGGAAACCACACCCACCAGTCTTTCTCTATAAAAGCTTCAAACCCAGGCTCCATTTTAAACATTTGTTTTTGCTGGCAATGGTGTTTTGTGTGCTTGTCTCGAACTGTCTGTCTTCTATGGAACTAAACCTTCAAGTTGATGAACTGGATTCAAACCTCTTATCTATTGAGGTAAGATTTTTTATTTTCCTATTTTCAAACTTTGATTGAAGCATACTCATTTAATAATTAAATAACTTAATTAATACATTATTATTTTCTCTCACAGGAAATTGTGTCTGAAATACGAAATGAAAATACTGCTTTTGCTACAACTTGGGGGGAAATTGTTGGCTTGGTTGAAGACCTTATGAGCGACCAAGACCTTGAGTGGGATGACTTTGGTGTTCCTTGGAACTCTCTGTCTTCTATGGAACTAAACCTTCAAGTTGATGAACTGGATTCAAACCTCTTATCTATTGAGGTAAGATTTTTTATTTTCCTATTTTCAAACTTTGATTGAAGCATACTCATTTAATAATTAAATAACTTAATTAATACATTATTATTTTCTCTCACAGGAAATTGTGTCTGAAATACGAAATGAAAATACTGCTTTTGCTACAACTTGGGCGAAATTGTTGGCTTGGTTGAAGACCTTATGAGCGACCAAGACCCACAGAACGCAGTTCGCCCTCTGATGACCCAACCAAAGAGTTATACCTTGGAGACCAGCAAAATCCTGAAAAAGAGTTTTACAGCAATAGTACTCATTGTGAGTTATCAAGACAATACCCACTGAACAAGTTATACCTTGATGAGCCAGAATACAAGTTTTACCTTGAGACTCACAAATTTTAAAAAATCAAGAAATGAGTTCTGCCTTGATGGTTTAAATAACTACCTTGAGACTCAGGAAAAGGGTTCTGCCAAGATGGTTCTAAATATGGGGCCTACCTTGAGACTCACAAATTTTGAAAAAATCAGTAAATGAGTTCTGCCTTGATGGTTTAAATAACTACCTTGGAGACTCAGGAAAAGGGTTCTGCCAAGATGGTTCTAAATATGGGGCCTACCTTGAGACTCACAAATTTTGAAAAAATCAGTAAATGAGTTCTGCCTTGATGGTTTAAATAACTACCTTGGAGACTCAGGAAAAGGGTTCTGCCAAGATGGTTCTAAATATGGGGCCTTACCTTGGAGACTCACAAATTTTGAAAAAATCAGTAAATGAGTTATCCTTAAGAGACTTTGTAAGATGGTTTTACTTTTGAATACTTGAAATGTGGGTTCTGGATTGATAACTCACAATGTGATACATATCTTGGAAACTCAACGGGAATGTGGTTATACCTTGAAGACTTGGAAAGTTGGGTTTATGTTGGACACTTGAAACTTTTTTGGGGGCTTTTATTTATTTATTTATTTATTTATTATTATTATTATTTTATTTATTTATATTTTGGAGACTTTTGGAGTTGCTATCACTCTTTAGGATCTAAACCTATCGATGTAGTTCTTTGTCGGATGGTGCTTGATGGGAGCAAGATCAAGAAAGTTCTGGGAAGAAAGTGCAGGCTTACTCCCCCTTTTTACGTCATCAAACCTGAAAGCCTTAAAAGACAGAATTGGAAGAAGAGAAAAAAAAACAAAAAATATACATTGTTCGTTCTGGGAAGAAAGTGCAGGCTTACTCCTCCTTTCTATGTCATCAAACCTGAAAGCCTTAAAAGACAGAATTGGAAGAAGAAAAAAAACGTAAAAATATATATATATATATATATATAGGTGGAAATCTCATTTTGAAAAAGACATTGTGTTGGGTGAGGATTGAGTTGGGGTTGAGATTTTGAATGTGAGGGTTGGGGTTGAGATTTTGAATGTGAGGGTTGGGACACACACACATACACATCAACAAACAAAAGTTAAGCCTTGACTATTCAGTTGAGGATTCTGTGTTTGGGGTTCACAGATCTAAGAACGTCCCCCTTGACACACATTATATACTGTTATACACCTCGGACTTGGCCCTCGAGTGTCCACAACGGTGTATAGTAGGAGGGAGTGAAGCGCCAACCTATTGCTCCCATTGCACACACACACAAACAAAAGTTAAACCTTGACTATTCAGTTGAGGATTCTGTGTTTGGGGTTCACAGATCTAAGAACGTCTCCCCTTGACACACATTATATACTGTAATACACCTCGACTTGTCCCTCTAGTGTCCACAAAGGTGTATTATCTGCTTAGTTTTGTCTTTTGTAATTCCTGTGAATAAAATGAACCTAAAATCTCTTCCCTTCCAAATCATATATTTTATAAGTCCAAGGAACTGTATCTATTACATCAACAATTTTAAAAAGTTCTTTCGTCCATCGTTCAGTAAAACCCTTTTCAAAATGAGATTTCCACCTATATATTCTTACGATATCACCAACTTTGAACTTAGGTTTTCTGACATTAATCTCTTTTTCATATTTTAATTTTGTAAATGTTTCTGATGGCTTCATATTCGTTGACGTGTGAATCGTGTCATTATACTTATCCACAATATCCTGAATAAAAGATAACCATTGTTGTGAACCGAGTTGTGTGAATTTTTTATATAGTCTCTCTTTTAAGGTACGATTAAAACGTTCAACAACAACTGCCTTCCTTCATTAAAGGTACTGTATAATGTAATACTGTTATTTTTTAGAAAATTCATAAATGTCTTGTTATAAAACTCTCTACCCTCATCAGTCCACAATTTCTTAGGTTTTCTCTTACTTTTATTAAATATCTGTTGAAAAGCTAACATAAGAGTATTACCTGTTTTGTTTTTTAAAGGGACAACCCACCCATATCTACTCCTCAAATCAATAACGGTTAAAGCATACTTGTACCCCTTATCATTATTGAGTTCAATCAAATCAGCAGACCAGATATAATCAACTTCCTTGGAATAAACTTTCCTTCTCTGAAACTTTGTGAATATTGGTTTATGTAATTCATCAGCTAATTGCTCTTCAGTCTTAATGGCATCATTAGAGCCTATAAGTTTTTTGAATTTCCAAGTCCAAGTTTCAATTTAGCACTAATCATCTTCTTCACGATGAACCTATCAACTTTTTCTCTCAAGGTTGGATTTTGTATCAGAGACAAATTATATAACATTTCTCTATCGGCTTCATGCTTTTTTTCCAACGTTGTGGTATTCCCATAATCAATATCGTGTCTCATGCACACTTCATCAACTCTATTGATTGGTTTACTCCAGGATTTAGGATTGTCTGCCTCATCTAATCTTTTATCCAAGTTTGTGCCTGGACCACAGAAAGAATACCCTGGAAGATGTAATTCCCTGGTATTCCAGTAGTTGTAAATTTACTTCCTGATAAAAACTTTTGTATATCTCCTCCGAGTTTGTGTTTGGAGATAAATTGATTTTTTTTGAACCACACACCGAACATATACCTTTTTGTATAACCCTGTTATTTTTACTTTTAATATATGAAATATTTTTAGTATTAGTTTTCTTTTTACATTTGAGACAATAACTCATTTATTTATGAGAAAAATTTCTGCAGAGTGCAAAAACCTTTTAGTTTCCAACATGCACATTTGAATCCTAATTTTTAAAACATAAAGAATCCTTAGAAATGCCTTCACTCTCTCCTCCATTTATTTAAGAAAAACTTGAATTAAAATGAATAGCTTGACGATGCTAATAGTTTTGTTGAAAGTATTGCAAATAGACTTCTTAATTCTTTGTATTCCTCCCTGGTGAGATAAGTTATTTTCTTTAATACCTCTATTCTTTTTTGAATCTCACTGGTTTCCATATTTTGATATTTATTCATTCTCTCTTTCCTCCTCTCTCTCTCTCTCTCTTCCTCCCTCTCTCTATTCTCTCATTCCTCCTTCTCTCTCTCCTCCTTCTCCTTTTCCTCCTCTTCCCTCTCTCCTGCAACTCCCTCCTCATCCCCTGCTATACTTGAATTGCTTACACCCCATAGAATATTATACATATATTCATCAGGATTTCTTGTTATTCCTGTATCCAAAATATTTTTTTTTACAACAGGAAACCAATAAAATTTCTTTTGAATTTCTAAAAGAGCCTTACCTTTTCTTAACCTTATAATTTTTTCATTATTTAACATTCTAATTAAATCTAAAGTTGTCGGTTTATCAACATCAGCATAATGCCAATCTTTTATTGAAAATACCTCATTCTTATGTTGTAGAACATATTTATTAAAATACCGAATACCCTTTTCTTGAAGGTATGCTTGGACACAGAAATGAGAATTTTCTTGAAGCCTTCTTGCTGTCATTTATGTATTAGAAATATATGTTAGAATAATATTATGGCACGAAACACCTCCCCATCTTCCCATAGTTAAATCATTTTGTATTTCCTTACTTATTATATATAATCCTGTTTTTTCTGTTTTCATGAGATAAACAAGGGCAAAACCATTATTATATTTACCCTTATTAAATTCTTTTATTTGTTGTTTACTAATCGTGGCTCCACAAAACTCATTCTCGATACCAAGTGGATAATATTCTTCCTTACGAGACTGATTTAATTGTTCCAGGTCTTCGAGGTTAATTTTAAATGACCAATTATACCCTAAATCATTCATATCATACCCCCATTGTTCTATTCTCATACAAACGATACGCCCTTCTTTATAAAAATTTATTTTAATTCGAACTGTGAATTCTGTATGACCTGGAGATAATATCAACACTTCTGTATCTTTAGAATACACAGCCGTTTTATTTAAGTATATATATTGTGATAAATCGCTTAATCTCACCAAGTCAGTCGGGCTTGGATAATTTTTTAATTTATAAGCATTTTTCATGTTAATATTTTTGTTTATATTATATTTATGTCGTTCAGCCTGTGCCTTTGTGTAATAATTTGATAAATCAATATCCAGTTCTTGAGATACACCAAAGATAGAACCATCTTTACCAACATAAGTCATTTATATTAGATTAAAAATAATATCATAAAATTTTTTATTTTTGTTGAGTTGAAATAACACATATAGACATAATTGACCACAACACTTGGAATTTAATTCTTGGACTTGAAATGTTTGATAAACACCATTCTGTAAGAATTTTATGACTTCAACAGGTGGTGGAAGACCAAAACTATCAAAATAATATTTGTCTTGACTATTAAAAATACAAACCCAATGAGAACTGATCCCATCATTATCTTCTAAGTTCATAATAATATTCTTTGTATGTTTCGGACACATTTGTTAATTCATCTCTCATACAAATAACCACATTATGAATTTTTAATTTCTTACAATATTTGGCAAGTTGTAAATTTGATGTTGTATTCTTTCCAAATTCTTTCAACCACTCATCAATGCTCATTTATTTATTAGAAAGATATAATCCATTACCTCTTTTCGTTAATTTTACACCTGCTTGTGCTATAGAAGAAAGCATATCTCCAACTAACAATCTCGCTTTATCAGGCAGACCTTCAAGTTTTTCAGCAAAATCTACAATTACACCACTTCCACTAATTTGTTTCTCCAACTCTTTGTTATGTCTTTCCAATTCTTTTTGAGCCTGGAGTTGAGCCTTCCTTTCGTTGGCAGTTTTGACCGCTGTTGAAATACCACCCGTCAATGCTCCAACCGCACTTAAACCAGCAAATAAAGGAATTAGAAATGGGAGAAATCCTCCACTCTCTCTTATTGAATATTTTTTTCAACATTGGTTTTGTCATTTTAATTTTAAGTGAGCCAGTGTCATTCAAGATTTTAACCTGTTCTCTTTGTGAGCAAAACATCAATTCTTACTGCTCCTTTTCTCTGAATTGTATTAACGTTAATCGTACAAGGCTTTTGATTTTGAACACAAGATGATAGTTTATGAAGATTGATTTGATTAACATATACCCCAGTTGGTACTTTGCCACTCATTTATTTAACAAAAATTATGTGAGAGTAATCATCACACCATTATCTGTATTAATCTGCAATTCTGTTTCTTCCAAAAGCAAACAATATGTATCAACTTCTTCACTCTCTCCTCTTTCAATGTATAGGGAAGTATCCACTGATTAGACTTTATAGTTTCTTTTTGAGCGCTCAGGTCAAACGTATAGATTGTATACAAACTTTTAAATGCTGTCATATCCAAAATAGGTTCTTTATTTCCATTACTTTCACACACCTTTTGGTAAGACTTGTATGCTTCAGCAAAATCATTTTTTTCCCAATTAATTTCCAATCTATCTCGTGGATAAAATGTTCCATCTAGAGAAACGCGAAGTTGTTTCACCTTAGCATTATCACTCAATGCATTATTCTTATCAGTCGCAGTATCACCATCTGGCTTTTTAAAAATCATCCACAGATATCGTGGCTTTCCTTCCAGAACACCCAAATTCCACGTGTAAGTAGTCTGATTGAGTTTAACGTGTTGACATCTTCTTTTGAGGTATGATACACTGAGTGGTTTCTTTGAGTTAAGTCTTCGATTCAACATCTCTTCTGTTTTAAGATTAGGAGTATATTCACTGATATACCAACTCATCTCCTCAATTACAAATTTATTCTGATCACCAAAAAGCATTACCAACACCAAAAAGCAATCTATTTTCATTATCATTCCTTTGTAGTTGAAATCTAATTTTAAGACCATACAGAACTTTATCATAATCACAAAATCCAAATATACCTTAAGAGGAACTGCCACAGTAAAACTATTTTCTGCTTTTGTATCATCATTATACATTCCTTTCCTTTGAATATATCCAGGGTCTGTGTTTGTTCCCGTTGACATATCAGGAATAAAACCTTCGACAGACCCCTTTCCCATTCTATCACTGAATGTATAGAGTGTAAATTTCATCATTTCAGATACAGCAGAGACATAATCAACCGCTTCAACTTCTTGTGTTCCAATATACAATCGCACACTATCAAACATTTTCCAGAAGAAATCATTTACAAGTGTAGCATTTGTGTTATTCCCAGCCTTAGTGAATTTAAATTTACACAACAAGAAACTTTCGGAGAGATTCAAATAGGTTTGTTGATTATTTATTTCAAAACTTTTTGTACCATTTGTATTCCAGTCTGTTCCAGTTATTGCATTTACCTTGAAGTAATCTTTTTTCGTGGAGTTTGAGATAATAATAGTATCATCCAAATCATAGATACTATCAATTGCTTCCATACTTGTATTTATTTAGGAAAAAAGATGTTAAAACTTTTGAAACCCTGATCCAAGTATTTGAATTATTTTCTGTCGTTCTTGGGGCGACAACTGAGTTTTACCTTTCTTAATTTCTTTTATTGCTTGTAATTTATGAGATTCTTTCTGAGCATCTTTTATACTCTTTACAGCACCTGCTACATTTCCCACAGCAGAAGCAGTTGAACCAATTAGGTCTTTATGTTTAAGAATAGTTGAACCAATACCCATGAGAGTATCAATTATCCCATCTCCTCTAAATTGATGTCCAACACCCTTTGTCTCTTAGGTTTATAGTATCCTCTACCAAGATACATACCTTCACCCTTGTAGTACGGGGAAAGGAACATCCCATCCCCTGTAATTATTTTATATTTTCCCAACTCGTGCTTCCTCACAATAACCATCGTATTTATTTATTGAAAAACTTCACGTAGGTGAATTCTGATGGATATAACTTCTCCATTAAAAGAAATCACACGATTATCTTGGTCGGTTATCCTAAAATTTAGTCTGTGTATGGTTTTTCCTGACACAGGTAGATAAACCAAATTTTTAGGCTCCATATTGAATTTATAACCAATTGGGGTTGAGTATGCGCTGAATGAAAATATTGTATTTGTTTTTAATCCATCATTATAAGCACCATCAATCAAATCACAGTGAATTAACACCGAATTTATTCCTGAGGATATTTGAATGACATTATCACTGTAAAACATCCCATTAGTTTCAATCTTTTTGAGGAGAAACCTAATAACTCTCTAAATGAATTATCAATTGTGAAATCAACCTTGTAGTTATTTTTAACTTTAATCGTTGATTTTGAAGTATGTTTTTGAATGTTTATAACAATATTTTTTGGTTCATCACCCTGTTCTTTCATAAGACGAGCAATTTCGAAGATATTTGAGAAATCTCGTATGCTCCGGGTGAGACTGTTATCGTTTTGTATCCACTTCGGATTATAACTAAACTTGTCATTTTTCTCGGTTATATTAAATAAGGTATTATAAGTCTCCATGGACAATAAAGATGCCTCATATTCTTTGTTGTGTCAAGTTGTAGTGGGTATGGGAATGAAGATGTGTGGTCGCTTGTTGTGAAATTAAAACTCAGGATTGTGCTTCTCATCTTATTTAATATGAGATAAAATGTCTTTATATTGAGATTTATTAATTATTTTCATGTTCATCAACTGGTCTAAAATGGCTGATGCTTCATTAAAACAATTGTTATTTCCAGCCTTCTTACTGCCGAACAACAATAACAGTCTATTAACTAATTGCGATGGGTCATTTGGAAGAAAACTAATACCTGAACCAAGGATACTTAAAGCCTGAATAATGTGTTTCTCCTTCTCATTCTTCCTACTTTTACCAGAAAGAATAACCTTATAATTTAGAGTGTTCAGCAAATCAATATATACTCTATCATCATTATTTTCCATATCCAATGGTTTATCAATATACTTTGATTCATCCCTCACAGTTGAACCTTGTCTTCCATCTTTGTGAGAAGAAACATTAATCTCGGAGTTAGTTTAACAGGGGATGGGCAGACCTTAAGAACCTTAATTCATCATTAAATATCAATGCGTTTTCTTGAACATGATGAAATATTGCTGGTTGTTCTGTTGGAATGAGTCCTGCTTTGGTTTTTGAATCCGCTGAATATTCATTGTTTTGAACAGCATTCACAATATAATCAGGGGTTGATTAATCTCTTCCAGTTGTTGAAATAAACCTTCATCATCATATTCTAATTCTCCTAAATGCTCTAATTCTTCCTCCGTCATTTGACTGAAATCTTTTAACATTTGAAGCTTTCTAGGAGTATATTCTACTGTGGGAACTGTGGAAACATCTTTCATTTTTTCTTGGGAAGTTTTTAAAAGTGGTTTAAAAAAAATTTCTCTTGTTTTTTTCAAATGCTTCTTCGTCACCGTTAGTTTCTGTCTGCGTTTCTTCTTTATGTCTTCCTGTTGTTTTACAACTTTTGAAACCAACTCTTGATGTTCCTTAAATCTTCGTGGCTCTTTCTTTTGTATCCACTTATTTATTGTAAAATATCATTTAATGAATTGTAAAGATCAACAGGGAAACTCTCCTTTTCTTCATCATTCAAGCAGATGAGTGCAAATAAAACCTATTATTTCAATATTTCATCAAATTCTTTATTAACATTAATGCGAGTTGTAATTTCTTCTTCACTAATCCTTGCATCTCTGCTTTTCATACGTTTGTGTTGAGTTTCTTCATCAACATCAAAACCGAATGATAAAATCTTCACTCCGCTCAGATATTTAATAATTTGTCTCGCTCCTTCTGGATTAGTTTCTAATATCCCAACACCACCAGATTTTAGTTTCTTTAACTCACTCTTACAATGTGAATATTTTGTTGTACCAAGAGAAACCTCCTCAAATATTTGTCCTTCATTCCTCAATCGCATATGTTCCTCCACTGAAATATAGTGATAATCTTCACCTTTACTTCTCCAGGTCTTATTGCTCTAGTTGTTGTTGATACAATGCGTATCACGGGTGTTTTTTAAGTAAATTTACAATATTCTCATTTGTACTACACAAGAACCTTGATTTATGAAAGTTTTTTCCAGAAGCAGATTTACCCACAAGATTTATAATAATAGTTGTCATTTATATATGTAATTGTTTATAAAACAAAAAATATATCCCTTAATATCTCATCTTGTTTCACAACAATATATTTATATTTTTCAGTCGTGTGCTTCATATAATCCTCAAATTTCTTTTACTACATAATGTAGAACAATTATCTCTCCAAAAATTATTGATATCTATTGAATTTAACTTGAATAAAATAAAAGTATTAGCATTGTTTCTGATGGAACGACGAGGAAGTTGAAAGTACGATTGACTAAGATAAATACAATTACAAGAAGAATGTCTCCCTCTTGTGTAGTAGCTGTCCATTACCGTTTGGTTTCTCTCATTAACACAATCATCAAAGATAACGAGGTTCTTTTTTGATTTATCCAAATCTTGGGGAGACGGTATATCATCCGTATTATCACTAAGAATACAAGTTATAAGATTTGATTTCTTTTTACATCTCTGTGTATCACAAAATAGTTGAATTATATCTTCAATGTTATAATCATTTAGGTTTTTTGACGTTTAAATAAACCTATTATATCTTCTTTTTGAAGACCAGCATTAAAACCTTGTGAGAGTAGTTGATACTCTGGTTGAAAACTCGACTTTGTGAAAATTATTAAATTATCATAATCTAAAAAGTTGGGAGTGAGGAGCATTTTTTAAAAGTAAGCAGGTTTTTCCACATCCACTTGAACCAACTATGAGACATCTTAATGAATTTGGGAGATTTTTATGGTTGTTAAATTTTATCTTATTTTCCCAAATAGGTAAAAAATCATTCATTTATATATTTGAAAAACAGGTTATTTAATTTATTATTGGCTTTTAGAAACTCTATATTTTATCCTAAGTTCAGGTTTAATTTCAAGATAATCCATTATTTTATTTATACAATATCTTGTGTTGATATTTCCCTGAAAATTACATCCATGAATAATATACAACAACAATCCTTTGAACATTTCTCTTATACGTTCAGTTTCTTCCCTTGTAAGGAAAGGTGTGTTATCATCCTCATACTTTACATTCATTTCTCTAATCAATCTTGTAAAGTAATTCATTTTTGGTGTAAATCTAAAAGAATTATTTTCCTTTTTATATTTTTTATTATCATTAATTAGAAGATAATCACAGAATATACATTGTTTATAGGCTTTTGACTCTGTGTTTAATCCCCGTCTTCACACGCAGGACAATTCTCAAATTTGTCATATGGAGAATCAGGAAAGTCTAGCATATTTATAAAGTAAAACTTACTTAAACTGAAATTCATCTATACTTTCAGTTGTATATTACCATCGATATCGATATACTTTTTTCATTATCAGATTCAACGACAACATTTTTTATATTAAAGGTAATTTTAAAATTATCGTTAACTACTATTGAACGAAATGTCATTTCACCTGATATATTAACATCCTTTATTTCATCAAGATTTACATCTTTAGGGTTGTTGAAAAAAATACAAATTTCTCCTTGCATATTACAGATGGTCTTATCTTTTCTTTCTAAAGCTTCATCCATAAGGTTTTTGTTCTTTGATACTTTTTCTTGTTTCATTGCTTTTTCTAGTTTTGAATATATTACTAGAAGGAGAGGAGAAACTTTTGTTAGAGATACTTTAATTGATGTTCTACCAGGTATACTAAAAGCCCTTCCACTGAAGGAAATTGAAGAACTCATATTATTTACCATAATAGTTTTTATCCAATAGTTGTTATATTTATCTTTGTTCAATTTTACATCCTTGACATATTTCTCAGTATCTTTAACAGATGAAGAGATTGATTGAAACTTGTCTTTTGTGTCTTGAAACATTGTATTTATTAAGTGAAAAAGTTGGAGGATAAAAATGGTTTTAAGCACAGATTCACCTGTAAACAAACGAAATTTTCATCAAGAAAATTTTAGTTTAAGCAAAGTTTTATTCTATAAATATGGTGAATACAACGTACTGCGATGTTTGTAATCACGAATATAAACATTATAGAAAACACCTCCGAACCAACAAACACACATTTAATCTATTTCATCAAATATCTCCTCTTGAGTTGGAAAGAAAACATTGTGATATCTGTTCAAAGGATGTTTTGAAGAGTAGTTATAATAAACATCTTCAATCACAAAACACAAGAAAATGAGTTTAAAGTAAAGGGAGACTATTATATTGAAAACACTGATGGGGCATTTAAAGGGCATATAAAAATAAGGATTTTTCAATTTGGAGAACCCGGTCCATCATCAATAGCTGAATCAATTGAAATAGTGAAACCCGATGTTGAAAAATTTATTAAAAAGACATTAAAAGAAATGAAAACTTTAAAGTTTTATATGGGAGTGAAAATGAATATGAAAAGACAAGATGAAGAACAAACTCCTTATATGAGAACAGATCTTCATTTTATAACATCATTTCAAGATTTTTTTTGAATAGTGGGGTTTATGAAGAACTATCAAGATAAGAGGAGGATGTTGATAATACAGTGGTAGGAAGTGGATTCAATATTAAAAAATCATCTTTTAGATATACACATTCTAAAATCAAACCCTCTTAAAGCTTCTTCTTATATTGAATTACCAAAAGAAATAAAACTAAAGAAGGCAGTTGTTAATATTAAGAACAATGATAATAAATGTTTTCTCTGGTCTGTTCTTGCTCACTTACATCCACCAAAATGTAATTCAGAAAGAGTAAAACAATATATGAAATATGAGAATACCTTGGACATTAAAGATTTTAAATTCCCAATGCCATTAACAGATATTCCTAAATTTGAGAAAAAGAATAATATTTCTATTAATGTATATGGATTAACGGATACAAACAAAGTTCAAATATTAAAAATTTCAGAGAACTATAAAAATGAAGAAACACACATTGACCTTTTATATTTTAGTGTTGGAAAGAATTCACATTACACATACATCAATAATTTATCAATATTCATCTTTTTCTCAGGTATTCAGAACAGCAAACAAAATATATCCTTGTAAGTTTATGTCTTAATTCATTTCATACAAAAGAACGATTAGAACAACATTCAAAATATTGTAGTAATCATAAATCAGCTGTAATTACAATGCCTAAACCTGGTGAAAAGATTTATTTTGAAGATTATAATAAATCTATCATGCACCCATTTGTGATATACGCTGATTTTGAATGTATCCTTAAAAAGATAAATACTGCTTCTCCTAATCCAAAAGAACCATATACAAATAAATATCAAAAACATTCCTTGTGGTTTCTGTTATTATATCAAATCATCTGTTGGAGAAAAGTATAACAAACTTGAACATTATCGTGGAAAAAATGCTTCACAAGAGTTTGTAAAACGATTAGAAAAGGATTGTATAAGACTCACTAAATTAATGAAAGAAACAAATGAACCGATGAAATTAACCAAAGAAGAAAAATTAGAATTTAGAATGAACAATATCTGCCATATTTGTGAGGGGGAAATTAAGGAGTCTAAAGTTAGAGACCATTGTCATCTTACTGGTAAATATAGAGGTCCCGCTCATTCCTGTTGTAATCTTAATTATAAATTACCTTTCTTTTTATTCCAGTCTTTCTTCACAACAGCGCCAACTATGATACACATCTATTTATAAATGAACTTTCAAAAACACCAGGGAATATTTCTGCTATAACAAACACAAGTCAAAAGTATATTTCATTTTCAAAAATGATATTCACAAAACCTTTAACCTCTATTAGGTTTTTAGATTCTTACAAGTTTATGGGAACACCACTAGCCTACCTCGCATCAAATCTAAGCTCCACGGACTCTTTTCCAAATCTTAATTCATTCTTTTCCAAAAGAGGAAATTCTCACTAAAGAGGAAATTCAGATTAAAGAGAGAATTCAAAGTAAAGAGGAAACTCTAATTAATGAAGAAATTTAACTGAAGATGAAATTCTAATTATAAAGAAAATTCGAACTAAAGAGGAAATTCAGATTAAAGATGAAATTCTGATTAAAGAAGGAATTCTTACGAGAGAGGAAATTCAAACAAGGAATGAAATTCAAAGTAAAGAGAAAATTCTTACAAGTAAGGGAATTTATCCTTATGATTATATGGATTCATTTATGAGATTTAAAGAAACACAACTTCCTTCAAAAGAAAGTTTCTATAATAACCTTTATGAAGAAGAGATAAGTGATAAGGAATATAAACACGCACAAGAAATATGGAAAATATTTAAGATAAAGAACCTTGGAGAATATCACGATTTATATCTAAAAACAGATGTTTTATTGTTAGCTGATGTGTTTGAAGCTTTTAGATCACTCTGTCATAACAAAATTGTTATGGATTAGATCCTGCCCACTATTTCACAGCTCCTGGTTTAGCTTGGAGTGCAATGTTGAAAATGACAAAACAAGATATAGATTTAATCAGTGATGTGGATATGCTTTTGATGATTGAGAAGTCCAAGAGAGGTGGAATATCACAAGTATGTTCAAAAGATATGCTAAATCAAATAATAAATATCTTCCAAATTATGATAGTGAAAAAGATAGTAATTATTTGATGTATTTTGATGCTAATAATTTGTATGGATGGGCAATGTCTCAATCTCTGCCTTATGGTAAATTAGAGTGGGTGGAAGAAAAGGATTATGAAAAGGCTTTGATGAATATTGTTATTTCTTCTCAAGAGGAATTGAATGACGAAGAAGAAGGTTATTATTTTGAAGTTGATTTGAGGTACCCGAGTGATCTTCATAATAAGCATAAAGATCTTCCTTTTGCATGTGAGAAAGAAACTCCAAAGAAAGAATGGTTAAGTGATTATCATAAAAGTTTTAATATTAAAGGTAAATCAACAGAAAAGTTATTAACAACATTCTATGATAAAGAGGATATGTTTTGCATCAGAGAAGCTTAAAACAGTTTTTGAGAGAAGGATTGAGAGTAGCTAAAAATTCATAGAGTTTTAAAATTTAAACAAAGTCCTTGGGTGAAAAAGTATATTCAATTCAATACAGATATGAGAGCAACACAAAAGTAAAATTTGAAGGGGACTTTTATAAATTAATGAATAATGCTGTATTTGGAAAGACTATGGAAAATGTTAGAAACAGGCAAACATTAGATTCGCAACATCTTGGAAAGAAGCTTCGAGATTGATAAATAAACCAAGTTTTGAGAGAGAAGAGGTTTTTTCAGAGAACTTTTCTGCAATTCATATGAAAAAGGAAAGTATTGTAATGGATAAACCAATTTATATTGGAACAGCAGTTCTTGATTTATCAAAGATATTGATGTATGATTATTTGTATAATGACTTAAAGAAAGAGTATGGTGAAAATGTTTCATTGTTGTATATGGACACTGATAGTTTTATCCTAGATATAAAAACTGATGATGTTTATGAAGATATGAAGAAAAATATTGGAGTATATGATACAAGTAATTTCAGCAAGAAGAGTGAGTTATTTTCCAAAAAGAATGAAAAGGTTATTGGTAAGTTTAAGGATGAGTTGGGTGGAAAAGTAATGAGTGAGTTTATTGGATTGAGAGCAAAGGCATATGCTTATAAGTATGGTGAACAGATTGATAAGAGGTTAAAGGGAATAAAGAAATATGTAATAAAGAAATCAATAACTTTTAGAAATTATTATAATTGTTTGATGAATAAGAAAGAAGAATATAGGAAAATGAATACAATAAGAAGTTATAAACATAACATATATAGTGAAGAAGTAAATAAAAAGGCATTAGGAGCCTTTGATGATAAGAGATTTATTTTAGATAATGGAATAGATTGTGTTCCATATGGATATTGTATGATAGAGTGTATAAAATAGATTATGTTTTAACGATGGGAAGATGGGTTAGGGTTTTTTAAGGGCTACTTATTTTTTCACAATATATAAATGGTTAAACCAAGTATTAATCAAACTAAAGAGTGGAGAAAATCTCAGTCTTGGTATATAAATGGAAAACATAATGAATGTGAAAAATATCAAATAAGTCTTATTGAAAAAATAACTAAAACAAAGGTAAATAAAACAAATAAGCGAATTAATTTAAAAACTAGTAAGTTAGAGGATGTAAAGAAAAAAATGAATATCCTTGAATGGACTGAAAACTTTGATGGTTATCAATTGAACAATGAAAAAACAATTTACTATAATCTCAAAATGATATGTGGCTCAGGAGGTGGTCAGATGAGAGCATTAAGAGAAGTTTATCATTTCGTAATGGCACAAATGGGGTATCTTAAAAAATATAAAGATTCAAATGTTTTGTTTGTCAATATTTTAGATGGGGATTATTGTGCAAAGAAAATTAAACTATTGAAGGAATTTGAGAATGAACAAATCTTTATAGGTTCAATGAGTGAGCTGTTCAACCCCCAGGTGTTCAATTCAATGAGGTTCAACCTCCAGGTTAAAAGGGGAGACAAATAAATATACCTTGGGATAAAAAGGGGATTTATTTTTAGGGAAAAAAAATATAAATCGCTGAAAATCCCCCATTCATTTACATGGGGAAAAGTGAGCCAGAATCAGTATTCTTACCCTACTGCTGCACCTGTGTGGTTTGTCAGCACCGAGTCAAGCTCTTTGCCAGCACAGATTCGGGAATGTCCGCCATTTTGCTTTATCCTCTCGGAAATCAAGCGGTGCGAAGACCTCATCACGATGACATTGAATGGCCACTTCTACACATCCCAGTTCGGCCGCAGTGGCCCTGGTATTCGAGCGGGTGGCTCTCACCACTCAACACCCTGCCCATGACTGATCAGATTGGCTGTGAACATAACTTCAGGTTGCCCTGCTCGGTGCCAAGTGGCCTCCGAGCACATGTAAATGAGCCTATATTGAACACCTCCATGGTCAGTCTGCCATCCCAAAATAAATGTGTGCTGCTTGCTCTATTTCTCATTTGATTTGGCATGGCTGCTGCACCCGGTTGTCGGATGCAGCTACCAGTTGCAGGTCAGTCTGTCTCCTTAAGGCTTCACTTAATACTCTTACCATTTGTGGCTTTTTTGCCAAACATCAACTCCCACTTGCTTGTCTTTCCCTCCTGTACCCTGATAGAAATCTGCGGAAAGGTTGTGCAGGGGTTTTAGTGCTTCGATTCCTTCCATGATGATAGTACTCCCACAAACAGCTGTTGATGTTTTCCATATTAGTTGAGGAACTGCATTGTTTAGAGATCCACTGTTGTGTGCCAGTGTTGGACAGTTTGCATTCCAATGTATGTATACAAGGGTCGAGGCTCAGAGAGGGAGAACAAAGAGCTTTACAGACTGACAGCGGGTAAAATGGGAACGAGCAGACAAAATGTGTGGACACACAAGTATTTGACCAGCACGAATGGAACATGGAGAATAAATGAAGGGTTATCGAAAGTAGAAGAGATTAGAGTGCATATCAGAGAAAGCAGGGTGTCATGATGATAGCATGCTTGAGAGAGTTAATGAGGAACAGATACGGGAATCGAAGGTTGTGGTTACAATGGTAGTGGTGGGTTCCATTGCAAAGGGAGACGAGAGAATACAGGGAAGAGGGAAGAGAGTTGAGCATCTATCTTGAACCTGTTGTAGGTTTCTGGAAAGTGACACTGGTGGTGGAGGGCTGCTAGTAGAGTGGGGGGTGGAGTGATGGCAAATGTGAGAGTTCACCAACCGGTGTGCACTGTTAAAAAGGGAGAGACAAAGGTGTTGGGGTTGTTGGATGTAACTCTAATGGGAGGATGGCATTGATTTTGAGAACCCACATGTTCTCTCTGATGTTCGAGTTGGGTCCTCGCTGTGTCAGTCCTTCCTCAAGTTCGCTTGTTGCTTCGTTCATTCTCCTGGCTCGTGTACACTGTGGCCGGACAGTTCACATTCCTGGACTGTCTCTGCCAAATGTGATGTTTTGTGGTTTCTTGGATTTCACTTTTAATCTTGGGTTTTTTCCTTAAAATTTTTTTTTCTTCTTCATCCTCTATACTGTCTCTTGATTCTTCTTTTTGTCTTTTTTATTTCACATTTTCTTATTTTGGTTACCTCGATACTTTCAATGATTTATCTCGCATGCTTTCAAGTTACTACTCAAGGCTGTCAACAGAGTTGCCAAGGATAGCTTAAATGTATGCACACTGGCCTTTGAGTTGTCGAGCCTCGGTTCAAATCTCGACCCACCTATAAACTGCCGTTCTGGTGTTTCGCAGGCAGGGCCAATTCATAAGTGTGTGTGCCGTCCCTCAGATGGCCATTAAACTGCGCATCCCATCTGCTGGCATTAGTTGGTGGATGTTAAATGTCCCACGGCATCCTTCGTGAAAAGTAGGAGAGTTATCACGAGGACGCTAAACAGATTACAAATTCCTCCTCTAACCTTTCCAGACAAATTCTCTCTCATTCTCTCTCATTCTCTCATCTGGCAACACCTCACTTCTCCTCCCCTCATCTACTTTATTAACAATCCTCTTGAGGAAGCTCAGTCATTCAAACTCCTGGATCTCACTATTAGCCACAATCCTTCTTGGTAAACCACATTTTCAAAGTTGGCCTCCAAAGCCAGTTGCTGACAGGGCATCCTTCGTCATACAAAGTCCATCCAATGAGCACACCTGAATTCCTATCCACGTACAAGGCCTTCATCCAGAGTTTGGTGGAGTACTGCTCTCCCCTCTGTGCTGGCTCCCCTACCTCACATTTTGTTCATCTTAAAGCCATGGAAATCAAGGCCTTCAAGACCATTGAAATCTCCCACGTTGAGGCTGAGTCTGGGCTTATCACTTTCTCATCGCAGACAGGTCGCTGATCTTTCTGTCATATACCACCTCCTTTCTGGTCTTGTACATTCTGTACTTCCTCTCTCCCCTCCCTCTCCAAACTAGGTTTCTGCAGGGCACACACCATCAATCACCAACCCCCTTCTTGTGAAACTACCAAAATCAAGAATCACCGCTCACCTTCACTCTTTCATTCTTCCTTTTTATCCCGTCTCTGGAACAAACTCCCACACTCTCTTCAATCCCAATCCCCCCTCCAGGTCTTCAAAACAGCTGTTCACCACTATCTCAAATCTTCCCCATCCAAAATCTTGATCTTTACTTTCCTTGTTAACCACCCCTTCACTTTCCACCCCACTCATGCCCTTCTCCTTCCAAATTTCCAGTTTTGGCCTTCCTGAGTGTTCCTTCTGTACCCATCTTGTCCACCCCATGCATCCTTGCCTGCCCCCCTTACCTACCCACACCGATTGTTTGTCCAAATCTGCCTCTATGTTGTCCTCTACTGTTCCTTTTGTCATGTCATGTTATGTCCTTCTCCGTTCGGTGTACTAGCTCTTCCACGAGCCTTGACTGTATACAAAAACCAAACCTATAGGAGGCACCCCATCAGCAGCACAGCTGTGTCCCCAGCAACATGCAAGACTTTCTAAATGACGTATGAATGCTAAATGAGACCGTGTGTGTGTGTGTGTGTGTGTGTGTGTGTGTGTGTGTGTGTGTGTGTGTGTGTGTGTGTGTGTGTGTGTGTGTGTGTGTTACACTGACTCGTTTCCAGGCATGCGGGAAGGTATTTTGAGTGGGGGTGCTGAGATGCTGTCTATAATCTAGGCTACAGTATTTGCCAGGGGAAAACTAAGCTCGATTTCTCTCTCCCTCCCTCTCTGTCTCTCTCGCCACCTCGTCATCACTAAACATAGACTGGAACAGCGTCTTACGCTTTGACGACTCCACTATCACCACTGAGACACCCCGTACAAAGTTTAACGTGTCTGCAACAAGACGAACTTCCCTCGCCACTTCTTGTAATACCAAATCTAGTGAATGATTACTGCAGTGCACTTAGAGTGCATTTGGACACTGTTCTTTCAGTTTTGCTTGCATGCCTGAGATGCGGCCCGATTATATAAGCAGCACCATCGAAGCAAAATCCCTTTAGATGCTCATCCAGTGGCAAATTCAAATGCAGGAGAAAAGTGTTTCTCCAGTTGAGTCGGGCACACTGTAAAACCCGAGGAAAACATTCACTGCCTCGAGTTTTGAATCCACATATTGGAGACAGAGAGAAAATTGAGTGACACGATTTTTCTTTGAACAGGATGAGCGAATATTTCCAGTATTTAGTTTTGAATCGTGTCAGACATTCAGTTGTCTCTTCGCTGTAGCCACTCATGCGCATTTGGCAATGCATATGAGTAGAGGATAAATGGGGCTTCTGAGGCAGCCATTCAAATGAATGGAGGAAAAGGGAAAAACTTTCTAACGTAAGCCCCAAAAGACCAAATAGGAGACTGATTTCTTCCCACTCCCATACAAGCAAATGTAAAATTGAGACTGATTCCCTTCCCTCCCATACAAGCAAATGTAAAATTGAGACTGACTCAAGCCCCAAAAGCTCAAAATAGGAGACTGTGGTGGTCGTATGGCAGCTTAGCTGCCAGGGTAGCTATCATTTCTTGAAACACGACTGTGTCGCTGATGCAGTGCCCCTCTACCAGTACACACACTGGAACTGGTACTCATTTCACCAACCTCAGAAGGATGACAGGCTGAGTCAACCCCCTGGTGTATTAATTCAGCAGCCGACAGGGCTTGAACTCAGGACCCTAGGATCCCAAGCCACCACCCTAACCACTGAGCCAACACCAGGCTTAATAGAAGACCGATTTCCTCCCTCTCCCATACAAGCAAATGTAAAATTGAGACTTACTGATTAAAACACTTCTTTTCTTTTATATTTTCATTCCATTCAAAGAGCGAACCAATGAATATTTGTCCATGTTCTCCTTTAGGGAATAACTTCATTTTCCTTTTACATTCATCGCCATCGAGTATATTCACAAAGATTACTTTGGAACTTAGTTCTTGGTTTAAGTATCTTTGTTGAGCAGAGATGAAATGATAAACTTCTCTCAATGCTCTTGTTTGACCACCTCCTGATCCACATATTTTGAGATTGTAGTAAATTGTTTTTCCATTGTTCAATTGATAACCATCAAAGTTTTCAGTCTATTCAAGGATATTAATTTTTTTCTTTACATCCTCCAACTTGTTTGTAATTTAATTTATCCGCTTATTTGTTTTATCTACTTTTACCCCGGTTATTTCTTCAAAAAGACTTATTTGGTATTTCTCACATTCTTTATGTTTCCCATTTAAATACCAAGGCTGATTACATCTCCACTCTGTGATTTGGTTATTGCTTGATTCTATCATTTATAAATCAGCAAAAAGATGGCAGTAGCCTGTTAAAATTCACAACCCAATATCTTAACACATACTTATAACCATAAGGGAGACTATTGATTCCATTCTGTAAAATATATATTTTATCATCAAATCTCTTAATGCTTTCTTATTAATCTCTTCTGTATATAATTGATGTTTATAACTTCTTATTGTATTCATTTTTTTGTACTCTTCCTTCTTTAAGGTTAAGGAGTTGTAATAATGTGTAAAGTTTATTGTTTCCTTGATTATATTTTTCTTTATTCGCTTTAGCTTCTTATCACACCTTTCAATGTCATTATTATCAATATATGTAAAAGCATAAGACTTTGATCTCAATCCTATAAATTCACTCATGACCTTCCCACCCAATTCATCTTTAAACTTACCAATAACCTTTTTATTCTTTGATGAAAACAACACATCACCTGACTTATAATTACTTGTATCATATATATATATATATATATATATATATATATATATATATATATATATATATATATATATATATATATATATATATATATATATTATCAATCATATCCTCATATACATCACTTGCCTTAATTTCTAATATAAAACTATCTGTATCCATATAAAACAATGACACATTATCCTTATACTTTGATTTGAAATTATTACAGTAATAGTCATACAGTAATGACTTTGACAAGTCAAGAATTGATGTTCCTATATAAATAAGTTTATCCATTTCAATACTCTCTTTTTTCAAATGAATAGCACAAAAGTTCTCTGAAAACACATTCGCTCGTTCAAAACTTAGTCTATTAATTAACTTTGAAGCCTGTTTCCAAGATGTAGCAAGTCATGTTTTGTCGATTCCTAACATTTTCCATCGTCTTTCCAGATACAGCATTATTCATTAATTTATAAAAGTCCTTCTCAAAATCTGTTTTTGCTTCTGTTCTCCTTTTTGTATTAAAATCAATATACTTCTTTAACCAATGACTTTGTTTAAATTTAAAAATCCGATGAATTTTCCTCACTCTCAACCCAGCAGATAAATATTGTCTCAAGTTCCTTTGATGCAAAAACATAACTTTCTTTATCATTTAATGTTGTAAGTAGTTTTTCTGGAGATTTACCTTTTATATTGAATGTCTGTTGGTAATCACTTAACCATTCTTTTATTGGACTTTCTTTATCAGGGGCATAAGGTAGGTCTTTATGTTTGTGATGAAGTTCTTCTGGATATTTTAAATCAACCTCAAAATAATATCCAACTTCAGCTTCATCCAATTCTTTTTGAGAGGAGACAATAATGTCTTGTAAAACTTTTTCATAATGTTTTTCTTTAACCCATTTAAGTTTTCCATAAGGTAAAGATTGAGGCATAGCCCACCCATACAAATTATAAGCATCATAACACATCAGGTAAGAGTTGTCCTCATTCTTATTATAATGAGGAAGATATTTGTTATTTGCTTTAGCATATCTCTTGGAACATACTTGAGATATTCCTACTCTTTTAGCCTTCTCTATCATTAAAAGCATATCTATATCACTGATTAATTCCAAATTTTGTTTTGTCATTTTTAACATGGCACTCCAAGCCAAACCCGGGGCTGTGTAGTAGTGAACGGGGTCTAATCCATAAGAATTTTTATTATGACAGACTGTTCTAAAAGTTTCAAACATATCAGCCAATAACAATACATCAGTTTTAAGATACAAATCATGATATTCTCCAAGATTCTTTATATTAAACTTCTCCCATACCTTTTGAGCTTGTGTATAATCTCTATCGGAAATTTGAGTTTTATTCAACTTGCCATAAAAACTTTCCCTTGAAGGAAGTTGTGTTTGTTTAAACTTCTCAAATGAATCCATATAGTCATACAGATATAATACCTTTTGTGATAAGAGATCAATCTCTTCTTGATTTGAGAAATGTGATTTAAGATTCAATAAGTTTTTAATATTTGATGCTAAGTTAGATAATGGACTTGCAATAAACTTGTATGTGTCAAGAAATCTGATATGGGTTATGGGGGATGTATGAATTGTTTTTGTGAATGATATGTATTTTTGATCTGTGTTAGGAATGGCAGAAATATCTCCAGATGTGTTTGAAAGTTCATTTATAAATAGATGTGTGTCATTGTGAGCGTTGTTGTGAAGAAAGACAGGAATAAAGTTTGGAGGCTTGTAATTAAGATTACAACGGGAATGAGCTCGACCTCTATATTTAGCAGTAAGATGACAGTGATCCCGAACCTTGACTTCTCCCTCAATTTTCTCCTCACAAATATGACAGACACTGTTCTCTCTCAATTTCATTTTCTCTCCCTTTGTTAATGACATTGGTTTATCGGTTTTAACCATTATTTCTCTTAGTCTTATACAGTCTTTTTCCAATCGTCTTCCAAACTCCTCTGATGCATCTTCTCCTCTATAAAGTTCTAACTTGTATTCATCACCAACAGATGATTTGATATAATAACAGAAACCACAAGGAGTATGTTTTTGATATTTATTGGTGTATGATTTATTTTGATTTGGAGAAACTATCTATCTTTTCAAGGATACTTTCAAAAACAGCAATATCACAAACGGATGTTTTATAGATTTGTTTGAACCTGCTTTTGGTAAATTGATTATGGTTGATTTATGATTACTACAATATTTCGAATGTTTATTTAATCGTTCTTTTGTGTGAAAGGAGTTGAGACATCTCTTACAAGGATACATTTTACATTTTCTCTTGTATAGTTGTGATTTGGTTAATCTTGATGAATTTTTGATGAAAGCATAATGTGATTTTTCCTTTGAAGTAAAGTAGAGAAGGTCAATGTGTGTTTCATCATTTTTGTCGTTGTTTGAACATTTTCATATCTGAACTTTGTTTGTATCCGTTAATCCATATACATTAACAGATAGATTATTCATTTCCTCAAATTTAGGAATATCTCTCAATGACATTGGAAACTTTAAATCTTTAACATTTAACGTATTCTCATATTTCTTATAATATTCAACCCTTTCAGGATTCCATTGTGGAGGATGTAAGTGAGCAAGAACAGACCATAGAAAACATTTATTATCTTTGTTTTGAATATTAACAACTGCTTTCTTAAGTATTATCTCTTTAGGTAAATCAATATAAGAAGAAGCTTGAAGAGGATCTGATTTTAAGATGTGTATATCTAAAAAGATTATTTTTGAAATAGAAAATCCACCACCTACTACAGTGTTATAAACATCTTGTTCTTGTCTCTGGAGTTCATCGTAAACATCACATCTTACAAAATCTTGAAATAATGAGATAGCGTGAGGGTTTGTCCTCATATAGGGAGTAGTTTCATCACCTTCTCTTACCATATTCAATTTTACTCCCATATAAAACTTAAAAGTTTTCATTTCACTTAATGTGTTTTTAATTATCATTTCAATACTTTGTTTAACCATATCAACAGCTTCAATGACTGAAGATGGTCCAGGGTCTTGAAAGCGAAACAATCTTATTTTTATATGTCCTTTAAATGCTCCGTCAGTGTTTTCAATGGCGAATTTAGTGGCACCTTCTATTTCTTCATTGTTCTTGTGTTTGCGTGATTGAAGGTGTTTATTATAAAAAATTTTTTTTTTTAAAGAATATCATTATCACATCAATCACAATGTTTTGTTTCTTGGTCAAGTGGAGATATTTGTCTGAAAAGATTGAATGGGTGTTTGTTGGTTTGAAGGTGTTTTTTATAACATTTATATTCATGATTACAAACATCACAGTACGTTGTATTCACCACATTTATAGAACAAAACTTTGCTGAAAATAAAATTTTCTTGATGAAAATTCCGTTTAATTAATAGCTGAATCTGTGCTTAAAACCATTTTATCCTCCAACTTTTTTCACTTAATAAATACAATGCATCAAGACACAAAAGAAAAGTTTCAATCAAACTTATCATTTGTAAAAAATACTGAGAAATATGTCAAGGATGTTAAATTGAATAAAGATAAATATAACAACTATTGGATGAAAACAATTATGGTGAATAATATGAGTTTTTCAATTTCCTTCAGTGGAAGGGCTTTTAGTATATCTTGAAGAACATCAATTAAAGTAGCTCTAACAAAAGTGCCTCTCTCCTTCTGGCAATTAATTCAAAACTAGAAAAAGCAATGAAACAAGAAAAAAGTATCAAAAAAGAAAAACCTCATGGATGAAGCTTCAGAAAGAAAAGATAAGACCATCTGTAATATGCAAGGAGAAATTTGTATTTTTTCAACAACCCTAAAGATGTAAATCCTGATGAATTAAAGGATGTTAATATATCAGCTGAAATGACATTTCATTCAACAGTAGTTAAGGATCATTTTAAAATTACCTTTAATATAAAAAATGTAGAAGTTGAATCTGTTAATGAAAAAAAGTATATCGATATAGATGGTAATGTTTTTTTCGATTAATCAAATACAAGTCATTATTCAACTGAAGATTTTGAGGATTATGAGAGTGATGATAGTATCTCTGTTGGAACAGAAGACAGTTATGATACTGAGAGTTTGTGTTCAAACAATAGTTATGAAAGTAGCTTTATAGATGATTGTGAAAGCACCAATGAAAGTACAGAAGATGATACCGAAGATGAATTTTAATTGAAGTAAAGTTTTACTTTATAAATATAAATAGTATACTAGATCTTGAGCCCCATGAATTCCCTGATTCTCCATATGACAAATTTGAGAATTGTCCTGCGTGTGAAAGATGGGGATTAAACACAGAGTCAAAAGCCGAAAACAATGTATATTCTGTGATTATCTTCTAATTAATGATAATAAAAAATGTAAAAAGGAATATAATTCTTTTACATTTACACCAAAAACGAATTACTTTACAAGATTGATTAGAGAAATTAATGTAAAGTATGAGGGTGATAACACACCTTTCCTTACAATGGAAGAAACTGAACGTATTAGAGAAATGTTCAAAGAATTGTTGTTATATATTATTCACGATTGCCATTTTCAGGGAAATATCAACACAAGATATTGTATAAATAAAATAATGGATTATCTTGAAATTAAACCCAAACTTAGGATAAAATATAGTTTCGAAAAAAGCCAATAATAAATTAAATAACCTGTTTTCCTAAAAAAATTAAAGTAAATTTTAGGATAACCGACCAAGATAATTGCATGATTGATTTTAATGGGGAAATTATATCCATCAGAATTCACCGACGTGAAGTTTTTCAATAAATAAATATGATGGTTATTGTGAGGAAACACGAGTTGGGAAAATATAAAATAAGTACAGGGGATGGGATGTTCCTTTCCCCATACTACAAGGGTGAAGGTATGTATCTTGGTAGAGGATACTATAAACCTAAGAGACAAAGGGGTGTCGGACATCAATTTGGAAATAAAGTAGATGGGATAATTGATACTCTAATGCGTATAGGTTCAACTATTCTTAAACATAAAGACTTAATTGGTTCAACTGCTTCTGCTGTGGGAAATGTAGCAGGTGCTATAAAGAGTATAAAAGATACTCAAAAGTAATCTCATAAATTACAAGCAATAGAAGAAATTAAGAAAGGCAAAACTCATTTGTCTCCCCAAGAACGACAGAAAATAATTCAAATACTTGGGTCAGGGTTTCAAAAGTTTTAACATCTTTTTTCCTAAATAAATACAAGTATGGAAGCAATTGATAGTATCTATGATTTGGATGATACCATTGTCATCTCAAACTCCACTAAAAAGAAGACTACTTCAAGGTAAATGCAATAACTGGAACAGACTGGAATGCAAATGGAACAAAAAGTTTTGAAACAAATAATCAACAAACCTATTTGAATCGAGCCGAAAGTTTCTTGTTGTGTAAATTTACATTCACTAAGGCTGTGACTAACACAAACGCTACACTCGTAAATGATTTCTTCTGGAAAATGTTTGATAGTGTTTATTTGTACATTGGAACACAAGAAGTTGAAGTGGTTGATTATGTCTCTGCTACATCTGAAATGATGAAATTTACACTATATTAATTTAGTGACAGAATGGGAAAGGGGGCTGTCGAAGGTTTTATTCCTGATATGTCAACGGGAACAAACACAGACTCTGGATGTAGTCAAAGGAAAGGAATGTATAATGATGATACAAAAGCAGGAAATAGATTTCCTGTGGCAGTTCCTCTTAAAGGTATATTTGGATTTTGTGATCATGATAAAGTTCTGTATGGTCTTAAAATTAGATTTTAATTGCAAAGGAATGAAAATGAAAATAGATTGCTTTTTGGTGTGGCTAATGCTTTTGCTGCTCAGAATAAATTTGTTATTGATGAACTTAGTTGGTATATTAGTGAATATACTCCTAATCTTAAAACAGAAGAGATGTTGAATAGAAGACTTAACTCAAAGAAGCCACTCAATGTATCATACCTGAAAAGAAGATGCCAACATGTTAAACTGAACCAAACCACTTACACATGGAATTTGGGTGTTCTGGAAGGAAAGCCATGATATCTGTGGCTCATTTTAAAAAAAAAATGGTGATAATGCTACTGATAAGAATAATGCTTTGAGTGATAATGCTAAGGTGAAACAACTTTGCGTTTCTCTTGGATTGGAAATTAGTTGGGAAAAAATGATTATGCTGAAGCATACAAGTCTTACCAATCCCTGTGTGTCGTAAGAGGCGACCAGGGTTGGCGTCAGGAAGGGCATCCGGCCATAAAAAAACATTGCCTCAAGAAAAAGCCCAACCCCTGCACAGCAGGGAAAAATGGCTGTAAAAACGGTCATTTTATATACAAGTCTTACCAAAAGGTGTGTGAAAGCAATGGAAATAGGAACCTATTTTGGATATGACAGCATTTAAAAGTCTGTATACAATCTATGCGATTGACCTGAGTGCTCAAAAGGAAACTATAAAGGCTAATGAAGTGGATACTTCCATATACATTGAAAGAGGAGAGAGTGAAGAAGTTGATACATATTGTTTGCTTTTAGAAGAAACAGAATTACAGATTAAGACAGATAATGGTGTTATGAGCAGTCTCACATAATTTTTTTGATAAATTAATTAGTAGTACAGTGCCAACTGGGGTATATGTTAATCAAATCAATCTTCATAAACTATCATCTTGTATTCAAGATCAAAAGCCTTGTATGATTAACGTTGATACAATTCAGAGAAAAGGAGCAGTAAGAGTTGATATTTTGCTCACAAAAGAACAGGTGAAAATCTTGACTCACTTACTTAAATGATACTGACTGACTTAAAATTAAAATGTCAAATCAATCTTCATAAACTATCATCTTGTATTCAAAATCAAAAGCCTTGTATGATTAACATTGATACAATTCAGAGAAAAGGAGCAGTAAGAGTTGATGTTTTGCTCACAAGAGAACAGGTGAAAATCTTGACTCACTTACTTTAATGATACTAACTCACTTAAAATTAAAATGTCAAAACCAATGTTGAAGAAATATTCAATAAGAGAGACAAGTGGGGGATTTCTCCCATTTCTAATTCCTTTATTTGCTGGTTTAAGTGCGGCTGGAGCATTGACGGGTGGTATTTCAGCAGCAGTGAAAACTGCGAACGAAAGGAAGGCTCAACTCCAGGCTCAAAAAGAATTGCAAAGACATAACAAAGAGTTGGAGCAACAAATTAGTGGAAGCGGTGTAATTGTAGACTTTGCTGCAAAACTTGAAAGTCAACCTGTAAAAGTGAGATTGTTAGTTGGAGATATGCTTTCTTCTATCGCACAAGCAGGTGCAAAATTAACTAAAAGGGGTAATGGATTATATCTTTCTAATAAATAAATAAGCTTTGACGAGTGGTTTAAATAATTTGGAAAGAATACATCAAATTTGGAACTTATCAAATATTGCAAGAAATTAAAAATTCATAATGTGGTTATTTGTATGAGAGATGAATTAACAAATGTGGCTAAACATACAAAGAATATTATTATCAACTTAGAAGATAATAATGGGAACGGTTCTCATTGGGTTTGTATTTTTAATAGTCAAGACAAATATTATTTTGATAATTTTGGTCTTCCACCACCTGTTGAAGTAATAAAATTCTTACAGAATGGTGCTTATCAAACATTTCAAGTCCAATAATTAAATTCCAAGTGTTGTGGTCAATTATGTCTATATGTGTGTTATTTCAACGCAGCAAAAATAATTTTTATAATGACATTTTTAATCTAATATAAATGACTTGTGTTGGGAAAGATGGTTCTATCTTTGGTGTATTCCAAGAACTGGATATTGATTTATCAAATTATTACACAAAGGCACAGACTGAACGACAGAAATATAGTATAGTAAAAAATATTAATATGAAAAATGAGTATAAATTATTAAATTATCCAAGCCCGACTGACGTAAATGACTTTGTGAGATTAAGTGATTTATCACAATATATACCCTTAAATAAAATGGCTGTGTATTCCAAAGATACAGAAGTGTTGATTTTACCTCCAGGTCATACAGAATTCACAGTTTTAAGTAAAATAAAATTTTATAAAGAAGGGTGTATCGTTTGTATGAGAATAGAACAATGGGGATATGATATGAATGATTTAGGGTATAATTGGTCATTTAAAATTAATCTGGAAGACCTGGAACAATTAAAGCAGTCTCGTAAGGAAGAATATTATCCACTTGGTGCCGAGAATGAGTTTTGTGGAAGCACGATGAGCAAACAGCAAATAAAAGAATTTAATAAGGGTAAAATCAATAATGGTTTTGCCATAGTTTATATCATGAAAACACAAAGAACAGGATTATATATAATAAGTAATGAAATACAAAATGATTTAACTATGGGAAGGTGGGGAGGTATTTCCTGTCTTTATTTTAATCTGTCATATATTTCTAATACCTAAATGACAGCAAGAATGCTTCAAGAAAATTATCATTTCCGTGTCCAAGCATACCTTCAAGAAAAGGGTTTTCGGTATTTTAATAAATATGTTCTACAACATAAAAATGAGGTATTTTCAATAAAAGATTGGCTTTATACTGATGTTAATAAACCAACAACTTTGGATTCAATTAAAATGTTAAATAATGAAAAATTTTGAAAGTTAAGAAAACACAAGGCTCTTTTTGAAATTCAGAAGAAATTTTATTGGTTTCCTGTTGTAAAAAAAATTATTTTGGATACAGGAATAACAAGAAATCCTGATGAATATATGTATGATATTCTATGGGGCGAAAGTGATTCAAGGATGGTAAGGGACGAGGAAGGAGTTGAAGAAACTGAGACAAAGGAGGAGAGGGAGAAGAGAGAGAAGGAGGAGAGGGAGAAGAGAGAGAAGGAGGAGAGGGAGGAGAGGGAGAAGAGAGAGAAGGAGGAGAGGGAGAAGAGAGAGAGAGAAGGAGGCGAGGGAGAAGAGAGAGAAGGAGGCAAGGGAGAAGAGAGAGAAGGGGGCAAGGGAGAAGAGAGAGAGAGAAGGAGGCAAGGGAGAAGAGAGAGAAGGAGGCAAGGGAGAAGAGAGAGAAGGAAGTAAGGGAGAAGAGAGAGAAGGAAGCAAGGGAGAAGAGAGAGAAGGAGGAGAGGGCAAGGGAGAAGAGAGAGAATAAATAAATATAAAAATATGGAAACCAGTGAGATTAGAAAAAGATTTGGGATATTACAGAAAATAAATAAATCTCAACGCACCGAGGAGGAAAACAAAGAATTGACAAGTCTATTAGAAATATTTGTGTCAAGACTATTTACATCGTTTTCTTTGGTGTGATTGACTTTGATTGAAGTTTTACATTTTATTTCCCTAAATAAATGGAGGAGAGAGTGAAGACATTTCTAAGGATTCTTTATGTTTTAAAAATTAAGATTCAAATGTGCATTTTGGAAACTAAAAAGGTTTTCGCACTCTAGGAATTTTTCTCATAAATAAACGAGTTATTGTCTCAAATGTAAAAAGAAAACTAATACTAAAAAATCTCGTATTTTAAAAGTAAAAATGACAGGGTTATACAAAAAGGTACATGTTCGGTGTGTGGATCAAAAAAGAGTAAATTCATCTCCAAACACAAAAGTGGGGAAGATAAACAAAAGTTTTTATCAGGAAGTAAATTTACAACTACTAAAATACCAGGGGAATTGCATCTACCAGGGTATTCTTTCTGTGGTCCGAGAACAAAATTGAATAAAAGATTAGATGAGGCTGACAATCCTAAACCGTGGAGCAAACCTATCAATAGGGTTGATGAAGTGTGCATGGGGCACGATATTGATTATGGAAATAGCACAACGTTGGAAGAAAAACATGAAGCCGAGAGAGAAATGTATAATTTGTCTCTGATACAAAATCCAACCTTGAGAGAAAAAGTTGATAGGTTCATCGTGAAGAAGATGATCAGTGCTAAATTGAAACTTGGGCTTGGAAATTCAAAAAACTTATCGGCTCTAATGATGTCATTAAGATTGAAGAGCAATTAGCTGATGAATTACATAAACCAATAATCACAAAGTTTCATAGAAGGAAGGTTTATTCCAAGGAAGTTGATTATATCTGGTCCGCTGATTTAATTGAACTCAATAATGATAAGGGGTACAGATATGCTTTAATCGTTATTGATTTGAGGAGTAGATATGCATGGGTTGTCCCTTTAAAAAACAAAACAGGTAATACTCTTATGTTAGCCTTTCAACAGATATTTCAGAAAAGCAAGAGAAACCCTAAAAAAATTGTGGACTGATGAGGGTACAGATTTCTACAACAAAACATTTATGAATTTTCTTTAAGATAACAACATTACATTATACAGCACCTTTAATGAAGGAAAAGCGGTAGTTATTGAGCGTTTTATTCACACTTTAAAGGAGAGACTATATTAAAAATTCACTCAAATCAGTTCTCAACAATGGTTGTTTTTAATTGAGGATATTGTAGATACGTACAATGACACGATTCATATCTCAACGAAAACGAAACCATCAGAAACATTTACAAAATTAAAATATGAAAAAGAGATTAATGTCAGAAAGCCTAAGTTCAAAGTTGGTGAGAAATTAAGAATATACAGGTGGAAATCTCATTTTGAAAAAGGTTTCACTAAGCGATGGACAAATTAACTTTTTTAAATCATTGATGTAACAGATACAGTTCCTTGGACTTATAAGGTATATGATTTAAAGGGGGGAAGAGACTTTAGGTTCATTTTATTCACAGGAATTGCAAAAGACAAAGATAAATTAAATTTTTTTTTAACTCCGCCCCTTTTTGACTACGCCCACACAAGCCCCACCCACGCAAACCCCACCCACAAAAGCCACATCCACACAATCCCCATACACACAAGCTCCACACACATAAACCCCACCCCACACAAGCTCCACCCACAAAAACCACATCCACACAAACCCCACTCACACAAGCCCCACCCACACAAACACCATCCACATCCATCATATTCACATAATTAGTGATTAGTTCATTAGTTAATTAGTTCCCCACACACAACATGTTTATTTAATTTAAAAAAAAATTGCTCCACCCACACAAACCACATCCACACAAACCTCATACACACAAGCCCCACCCATCCACACAAGCCCCACCCATCCACACAAGCCCCACCCATCCACACAAGCCCCACCCACCCACACAAGCCCCACCCATCCACACAAGCCCACCCCCTGTGCACCCCCACCTTTGGGGGGTCGTAGGGTAGGTCCGAGCTCACCTTCGGACCGGCCAATGCCACCACATTCCCTCCACCACCTCACGAGACAACGCCGAGGCCGGCCAGCTGCATGTGCTGACCTGTTGCATCGCACCTTACCTGGTCTGTATTTACCATGCCTTGCTTCTTCTGCCTTTGCCTTGACTCCATACCTGCCCATGCCTTTGTTTGCATTACCATGTCACCCAACCGTACCATGTTCTCCAGGACCATCTCTGAAAGTGTTTGCAAGGACTGCCCTGCAGGCAGCCGTGTTACCGGGGACTGAACTGAGCAGCAGGAATATCTCCTTGTTGTGTAAAGGCCAGTTCAAATGGACCGGGGACTGCACTGAGCAGCCCGGATGTCTCCTTGTTACATAAAGGCCAGTTCAAATGGCCTGTGAAATGGCGTATGGCCTGCCGTGTTAGGGTGAGTTGCCTCCAGCAGCCAGGAACGAAATGAAATAAAAAATTCAGCGACAAACAAGGGACCATTGAAGGCCCTGAAGACGTCTGATCGTCGATTGCCTGCTGTGCACTCAACCCAAATGTTGCCTTTATTTTCGTTGTCTCCTCAAGTCACAGGTCCTGAGCTATGGGTAGTGTAAATATTAGAAATGTATATAATCCTAACCCACCTGTTGTTTGTTTAGTGCCGGCAATGTAGTTAAGTTGTCCGAATGAGTCTGTTAGTTTAGTTACGCAACGCACTAGGTTATTTATTTTTGGGACATTTATTCAAATGTCGCACTCAGGGATCCATAGGTAAAACGTACTAGGGGAAACGGATGTTAACGACTCGGGTCGAGTCGAGCAAAAGGGAGGGGGGTAGTGTTACGGTTCTAGGAACCGTATGCATACAAACATACAGTTGTTCCGAAGTCAGTTATTCCATTCAGTATATGTACAGATAGAACCCCTCCTTGTGTGTCGTGGGAAAGCAAAAGGGGCTACATTGCGATGGGCTTTTAGATAGGTTTATAAATCACTTCTCCCCTTTTATTGTGAACCACAGTACCTTCCTCTCGCTTTCCAAGGCAAAATATTTGTGTAGTACCTTTTTGGCGAATCCAGATATGCGTGGAGTGGGCGGGCTTCCCTGCATGGCCGAAACCCCACCCAGGAAGGGCGGACCCATGGAAACCCCGTCCAATCAGGGCGGACAGTGACGTCAGCTTCACCAAGGCCCCTCCCCGCTGAGGGAGATCTATAAATTACGAAGAAACCCTGGGAGCGTAGAGCGTTGCAGTGACACAGTTCGACGGCTGGTAGCGAAAGAAAGGAGGAAGGTCGTAGAGTGGTTGCGCTCTTTGGCGGTCGTTCGTTTTGAGTGTGAGAGAGCTGGGAAGACCTCGACCTGACCTTGACCGGGTCCTGTCTGCAGCCCTGATCCCCGCCTCGGACTCCGCTCTACTCTACCCGGGCTCCTTCACAGACACGGTCTCCACGTGTACGCCTGTGGACCGAGCCACACGACAGTTGACAGGTGCCGCACCACGGAGCATCCCTTCCCTCCAACGTTCAGATACCAGAAAGAACTGCGACCTCAGCTCACCTCCCTCTGGTCCTTTGCCATACATCTGGGTTTATTTTCGTCTGAATGTGTGGCGCCGTCTTTAAGTAGAATTGCATCAGTGTTTTTATTTGATCATTGTAAATCTTGCCTGTTTTATTCTCACGACAAGTCTGCTCTGTGTCTCCTTTGTAAGTTGCTGTAAAATTGTCGCACTACATCTTTCTCTCATCTCCACCTGCATAACATTCCCAATAAACCTGTTTCCTGTGCCGCATACATTTCCTCACTTTAGTATAAGTAAATGATTGTAGAAATGTTCCCAGTTCGTTTTCGTAATTGAGTAATTTTGATCGGATCGTCTTCAAACTTCATGGGATAGGAATATAGTTCATGGTCTGGCGCTCAGCTGATTAATTTTTGGTGGCGATTGGCCTTGACCTTCATGGTTAGCGCCTGAGGTCAAACGTATTTGACCCCAAGGTCAAATTTTCAAGTTTTAGGAACCATATCGTGTAGTACCTCACATTGAACACCTCGATGAGTGCTTTCTAGATATGTCAAGCTTGAGACATTATGACGTCATTTGGTGACGTTATGAGGCAAACGCATATTTTTCATGGTTACTCTGTAGAACGATTCTCATCGGAATCTCTCGTGGGCAGATATTCCTCAAGGAGTCGCTCCTGGTGGATAGCAGCTCTGTTCACCTCAGTGTGACCTTAAAGAAGTCACACGTGGTCACCTTTTGGCAAGATACGGGTCACCCTGCGGGTGACATTGTTTTTATTTTTTCTTTGTTTTTTTTGTATACCTTGTCGAGGCTCGTATGAGAGCTAACACACAACACACAGCAAGGGGGGCATGAGACAAGAGGGGTGGGAGAGGGAAGGACTAAACAGTGGGGAACAGAGACATGAGGAGATCTGTGGAAGGGAGAGGGATGGGACGGAGAACATGGGAAATACAAGATGGACATTACAGGGACTTTCAGGAAGGAAAGCAGGGAATTTGAAGGACGTCGGTTTGGTGTGGACTAACGGGGGTAGAAAAGATCGAGGTTTTGGATGGGGGAAGATAAGAGGTGGTGGTGAACAGCTGTTTTGAAGGCCTGGAGGGAAGAATGGGATTGAAGAGAGTGTGGGAGTTTATTCCAAAGGTGGGGAAAAAAGGAGGAATGAAAGAGTGAAGGTGAGAAGTGATTTGTGATTTTGGTAGTTTTACCAGAAGGGATTGCCGGCGGACCTTGAGCGACCTGCGGAAATATGAGGGCGGGGGGGGGGGGATATCGCAGACAGAGCGGGGGGGGCAAGAGCAGAGAGGAGACTGGAGAAGACAGAAAGACCACCGACCTGTCTGCGGTGAGAAAGTGAGAGGCCCAAAGACTCAGTCTCTTCGTGGGAGATGCCAATTATCCGAAATGCGTTGGTTTCCACAGCATGAAGCCGGGAAAGATGAGAGGCAGGAGCACCAGCCCAAGGGGAGAGCAGTACTCCATCAGGCTGTGGACAAAAACTTTGTAAGTGGTCAGGAGCTCAGGTGGGTCGAGGAAGGACTTTGCATGATGAAGGATTCCCAGTGAGCAACTGGCTTTGGAGGCCAGGATGGAAACGTGGCTTTCCCAGGAAATATCATGGCAGATACTGAGACCCAGAAGCTTGAATGAAAGGACTTCTTCCAGAGGATTGTTGAGAAAGTGGATGGGGGGGGGTTCTAAACGGTCCTTTCGGAGAGACATAGTGAGAGTGTGAGATTTGTCCCGATTGAATGACATGTTCCACGTGTTGAACCAGTTTGTGATTTTATCCAGATCTGCAGTGAGCGAAGAAGCTGCTGCTTGCCGGTCTGAGGGATGACCGATGGTACGGCAGAGGGTGGAATCATCAGCCAAGAGATATGGAGGATTTTCCAGAGAGTCGGAGAGATGATTGATGAAAACCAGAGAGAAACAGGGCCCAGAAACGCTACCTTGAGGAACTCCAACCTGGACAGGAAGAGGGGATGAAAGAACTCCATTTCGGGCCACATGTTAACTATGACAGGAGAGGAAGTCTGCGAGCCATGAGTGGAGATGGCCTTGGATACCATAGGAAGAGAGTTTGGTGAGCAGGGCAGGGTTCCAGACCGTGTCAAAAGCACGTGATATGTCCAGGGATACGGCTCGGATTTCCTGTCCGGTATTGAGGACCTCCATCCATTGATGGGAGAGCAGAAGCAACATATCCAGGGTAGAGTGACCTGGTCAAAAACCAAATTGATGATCGGAAATCAAGCCATTGGAGAAGAGGAAGGATTTAATGTCTAAAGCGATGATGGATTCCTTAACCTTGCTGATGATTGAGAGAAGGCTGATTGGTCTGTAGTTGCAGGGATCTGTTTTTGCACCTTTTTTATGCAGGGCAGTGATGTTTGCCGATTTCCAAGCAGATGACCATGAGCAAATGAGAGGGTGAATAGAACAGAGAGAGGGTGAGCAAGAGCAGAAGAACATGTTTTTAGGACTTGCCTTTGCCTCATGGAAAGCAAACTCAACTGAGGGTTATCGCAGTTCCTTCCATAAAGCTCAGAACAAGTGTGTATGCAATACAAGCTCTCCACCTTGTCAGGAGAAAAGGACACCGAGTCCAGGGACAGTTGGGTGTGACTGGGTAAGGTGGGTAGAGAAAGCGATGGGTTTTGGACACAAGATTTAGCTGCAAACACCGAGTTTCGGCATTCAGCCTTTTTACGTGCAGTATCAGCAGTGCGGCCATTTGAGGTAAGGGAGGGGATGGAGGGGGAACATTCACCAAAAACAGATTTGATTAGATGCCACCAGTATTTTGAGGAGGGTGAGAGGTTTGAAAGTTCAGACTTGAGCTTTGAAAGATGTTTTCTGGCTCTCCTGAGGGTAGATACACATTTGTTCCAAGCTTTGTGGAAGGAACTGCGATTACCCTCAGTTGAGTTTGCTTTCCATGAGGCAAATGCAAGTTGTTTCAGGACAACTGCCTCGCCACAAGCTTCAGTGAACCAAGGGCGGGAGGAAGGGTGGGACAACTGAAGACGAGAGGGGATAAATCTGTGCATGAGGGAGAGCAAGTTTCTTTGAAAGAATTCCCAGGATGAGTTGATGTTGGAGAAAGCAGCGATGGGAGACCAATCTATAAGTTTGATGGCTGCTTGGAGACCCTGCCAGTCGGCTTGTTTGAAATACCAGACTCGACGGCGCTGAGGTGGTTCTCTGATAACAGCAAAGAGAGATGTCCACTTTGACAAGCACGTGGTCAGAAGAACCGATTGGAGCGGAGGAAGAACAGATATTGTCAGGGAAATTTGTCAAAATACGATCCAGAAGAGATGGAGTACCATTGGTTGAGATCCGGGTCGGGAAGTTGCCCGATTGAGTCAATCCCAAGGAGCCGTTTTTTGTTTAAAAAAAAAAAAAAATTTTGATCCTGATTCTGATGTACCATACTCTGTTTGCAGAGCATCGGTGCTGCTGAATCAGTTTCTTGGCAAGCGTTATGCTGGATGGTTTGCCATTGCCTTCCCAGTTGTAGTTTTGGCAGGAGTTTGAAGTTTGGCTTTGGTGCTGGCGATAGCTCGCCTACTCCTCACAAAGGACACCATGGGATCTTTAACATCCACCAACTCATGCCGACAGATGGGACGCCCAGTTTAACGTCCCTCTGATGGACGGCACACCCCGCCCTGTGAAACACCAGCATGACAGTTTTTAACTGGTCCAAGATTCAAACCTCGGCGAGACGACTCGGAGGCAATTAAGTGAGTCTGCCATCCTGCTAGTCCAAAATTGTGGATGTTTTTCCACGTATGTGTGCCATTGTCCTTGTTCTATCCCTGCTTTAGGTTAGCTGTATAATTATCACCAGCAGGAGTACGTGGGAGTTCTGAGTTGTGAATGCAGCAATGATGAACCAAAGCCATCCTCCTGTGTGCAAGTTTCCTTGTACAGTGTGTACTGCAATTAAACGAGGCATTGACATCAACCCGGCATCATGGGGTTGAGAAGCAATGTCTCCTGTGACTGCTTCTTTGCAAACACTTGTGAACACCATTCTCAAATATTACATGTTGTCCAACCATAATGAACAACCTTTGAGATTCCATAGTGGGTGATGAGGTTCAGTACATATAATGCATGAAGAAAACTCCAACCTCGACTTTCTGCCTCCAACCCCCGCCTCCACATTTCACTGTAACCCCAGTTTCAGACGAGACAGCTGTGGTATGGCATTTAGTCATTGCATTCTGGCCTCGCTCCCTGTTATCCTGCCAGACCTTTTCCTAATCAATTCCAGCCTCCCATTTCTTCACGAAACCTTGTTGAACAATGTCGGTTTTGTTGTTGTTTTGACCCATTTTTTGAGTATTTAATGACAGTAGAGGCCGCTCAGTCAATCCTGCAGCTGGTATTTTGAGCTATCGAAATACAAAAGCCTCTTTAATGTATAATTCCCTATACCCTAAACCTCAAGCTGAATCTAAAAGATAAAAAAACAACAAATGGGACAGAGCCACAAAGTATCTCATACTTTTGACATACCAATCAATCATATTGTACTGACAACCTGGGTTAACCTTGTTGTTGCTCATCCTTCATCCCATTTTCGTTTGACTCGATCTCATCATGTGGTGGAGTATTCAAAGGAAGTTACTGTTGGGGCGTCGGCTGTGGCGGTTGGGGGGTGGTGGGTGGTATTTTTGGTGGGTGTAGTGGAACAGCCAGGATGCCTTTCCTCTGATCTGCATTGCCTCTGTCTGCAAACACACAGAAGCCTCTGCAGACCGTACATACAGCAAGCTGAGATTTTGTGAATTTAATTTATTTTCTTGTTTGTTATTTTTGGCTCGCCTGTTCGAAGAACAGAGAGCAATAGCAATACCCCCGGCGTGAGCGTGAAAATGTTAAAGTTTTTGGTGCAAGTTATTTTTTCCTTTCTAATGTTTTTATCTCTCACACTATTTTTTTACACACCCAATATATATATATATATATATATATATATATATATATATATATATATATATATATATATATATATATATATATATATATATATATATATATATATATTTTGTTACGGCTGTGGAAATTCACAAACCACCATTCAGGTCCCGTAGGTGAGATATCTCTGTAAGTACATGTGTAGTTAGCCCCAAACCCGTTGTTTCGAGGGAATAAATGTGATTCATTCGGGCTGCGACGCTTTGAGTCAGTCGTTTTTCTTTCTCTATCTTTTATTTCAAATAAAACCCAACGAGGACGCTCGGTGGGCTTTTCGTGCCATTCTTCTCCGCGCTTGGTGTGAGGGGAGAGAAGCGAGGGGAGGGCAGCTGGCGCTCGATTGGTGGATGCGCGGTGTGATGCGGCCAGGGAGGAGGAACGCCCCTCTTCGAGACCTTTCTCGAAGTGCCTCGAAGGGGGGTGGAGCAAAGAACGGGGCGGAGCAACAGGGCAGAGCTCCGAGGATATAAAAGTCGGAGACGGGGGAAGTAGTTTGTTAGATGCTCTTGCTTGGTAGATGCTCTTGCTTGGTGGATGCTCTTGCTTCGTGGTTTCTCTCGTCTTCCGGCTTGCTCGTCCTGGTGGCCGTTGGCCGGGTCTTTTGTGGGGCAGTTGTAAGACCCCGCTGGCGGGAAGGAGCGTCCGCCATTCCCCTCTCCCGACTTTGGCCATCCACATTTCCCCCCCCCCCTATCCGCGCTGGGATAGTGCCGAACACTCGGACCTTGGCGTCAAGTGGCCAACACGTGCAGGCGCGGGGCATGCCGGAGAGGCCTCGCCTACCACGCTCGGGCACGGAGTCGCGGCCAGGTGGGACCACGTCGACGGACGTCAGAGAGGGACTCGACACGCTCAGGGAAGTCGCGACTTCCATTTCTTTTGGGTTCTGTGTAAACGTGTGTGTGTGGCACCAGTCTGGTGAAGTAAAACTGTTAAGTGTTGCCGTGTGTCGGTCTTAGTCGGTTGTAGCTCTGCGTCGTCGTTGCTTTATTGTTTTTTGTATTACATTTGCTTATTGTGCATAATTGTTTTAATTGCTATATGTGTGCTCTGTGTCTGTGTGAATAAAGTGTTTGCATGTTGAATTGTTCCCCGTTTCGCTGCGTCCTTTCCTTCATTTGAATCTCCATCTTGCTTCACGTAACGGGTTCGTCGTGGGCTTAATACGCCCGATAATTAATCGGAACCGTCGAGGCCGACGATAACACCGCTCGGTTATCCCGATAGCACGGAATGGTCTGCTTAAGCGGCCCGTGTCTGGAGTCGACCTGCGGCGAGGTGTGATCGCCCGGTTTACCATCCGCGTGGGTACTTAGGTAGGTCGAGTTTGGCGAACAACCCTATCCCACGCGGGTGGCCGATTGGCACGATCGTGGTGAGGCTGAAAGGCCCACCCGTGACTAGCTCCCGGCGTTAGTCCGAGAGGGTCATGACACAATTGCCCATCCGGTGGGCGACGTGCCGCGATTCGAGTCACGTGGCCGATTGCACGCCGGCGGGCGCGAATTCGCGACTATATATATATATATATATATATATATATATATATATATATATATATATATATATATATATATATATATATACACATTATGTGATACCGGTTGTCCGTCCGTCTGTCTGTCTGTCTGTCTGCCCGTCTGTCCGTTCCTGTCCGCATTCCAACTCCCAGAGTTTTCAACTTTCACGTTTTATATTTGGTACATAGGTACAGACTGTGGAGCGGGTGTATCGTGACATACGTTCGTCATCTAAAGTGGTTGCCACGGCAACCAGGATGCTGTTTTCCATCCGTTCCTGTCCCCACTCTAACTCCCAAAGTTTTCAACTTTCACGTTTCATATTTGGTACATAGGTACAGACTGTGGAGGCGGTGTGTCGTGACATACGTTCGTCATCTAAAGTGGTTGCCATGGCAACCAGGATGCTGTTTTCCATGTCGTAGCACAATTCTGTATATACCTACTTGTTCAGGCGTATATTGTGCTCACTTGCGCTCTTGTTACTGATTACAATATGCAAATACATATATTGCTTAAAAATTATTTGGATCAGACTTCACTGCAATGCTTTATAAAAATATTAATTATTAGACTCGTCTTTTAAAAACGATAAATGTATAAACAGGCGAGCATTGGGTGGCTTTGACACCCACTCTAGTCTTATTTATAGTGATTTCAGGCTCTTGAAGGACCAGGTACTGAAATCACATGCACAATAAAAACGTAAAGAGATGGGAGTGTATTTACACATTAATTATAATTAGAAGAAGCATATTGTATTTGGGATTTGAACTCGGGGTCTTCATCGGCTCGAAGTTCAGATGGGAATGCTGTCCCAGGTAGAAGGTCATTTAAAATTTTTTTAATTTCTTTTATTTTTTTGCATACAAGCATGCATGCCCAGGTGGAACCCAAAATACCTCCGTCAAGTGATGCCTGATCCACGAGAACACATCGGGCCGTTACATTTTTGAGATATCATGCTATACAGTAATCATGCTAAAATTAAATAATTCTCATATCCAGATCTGGATTCGGATCTTCCCCGAAATCGAATCAATCTTTGCGACACAGCCAACACGTCCACCAAGTTTCGCCCAAATCCGTATACAACTTTTTGAGATATCCTGCACACAGACAGACAAGCAAAAACCAATAGAGAGGGGGTGAAAACACAACCTCCTTCACCTTCAGTGGTGGAGGTAATCACCTGGAATGTACAGTACCTTGTACCACAAAGGTACACGTGATGTACGGTGTTTAGTGGTTAGGGTGGCTGACTTGGGATCTTGGTGTCCTGAGTTTGATCTCCGTTGACTGCTGCATTAACACCAGGTGGGGTTGACTCAGCCTGTCATCCTTCCGAGGTCGGTGAAATGAGTACCAGTGGTACTGCTGGAGGGGCACAGCATCAGCGACATGGTAGCGCCCCAACAAAATGATGGCTGGCATATGCAAGAAAAAGAAGAACAATGTGTTCTCGTGGATCAGGCATTACTTGACGGAGGTATTTGGGGGTCCACCTGGGCATGCTAGTATGCAAAAAATAAAAAAAGACCTTCTACCTGGGATGGCCTCACAGCGTTCCCATCTGAACTTCTAGCCGATGACGCAGGGACCCCGAGTTCAATCCGAGGCGACGTGGGTGGTCGCTATATAATTGCATAGTAGTCAGAGTTTTTGACGGATCAGGCTGAAATTTTTTGACAAAGAGGTTGATTATAGTGCGCATAAAAGCGCAGAAGCCGATTTTTGATTTTCGAATAAATAAATAAATATATTTCGGATTTTTCCAAAATTTTCAAAGTCCCGTTGCTAGGCAACGGTGGCGTCCATAGCAACGGTGCTCTAAAGCATACAACTAGATCCTGGTATGAACCTACCAGTCGAGTTTCATCAAAATCGGTCGACTCCTCTGGCCTCCAGAGCTGTCCATTACATACATACAGATAGACGGACAACCTAAGAATAACGGTAGTCCAGCGACCACCCAAAAAGAAGAAAGTACTGTAAGAGCCATTTTGTAATTGTCTTCAAGGGAATGGAACCCTAATGTATTCATGTAATAGATAGATGAGTTCCCTTCCAATGAAACTTCAATGCAGGACGAGGCTATTAGGCCCATGAAATCCTGCACTAGTATTGCCAACTTGTGGTTGTTTGTCTGTAAATACTGAGCATCGAGCAAGGATGCAGCACGAACCATTTTGTAAGTCTTTGGCGTGACTCGGTTCGAACCACGGTCCTCACAGACTCAGAGCAGACACCATGATACCACAGAATCGGGTTCATCCATTATGGCCAGCCGATCGACTCGGGTGTAGCTGTCAAAATATGCACCACTAAAATATGGACAAAACTTTTGGATTTGAACCAAAGCAAGTGCGCTAAGCTTAGATAGATGCCTTACAATCCCACGTGATCATACTCTCGGGTGGAATAAAATGTGTTTGGGTTAAATGTCGGTTCTTCACAAAGTAAGCTCTGAGCCATACCCTCTGATTGTCGGTCACAGGTTTGGTTGCTGAGGAACTGTTCTGGAATGTTTGAGTGAACAGATTATGCAGAGCTACTTTTTGGATACAACTGTGTGTGTGTGTGTGTGTGTGTGTGTGTGTGTGTGTGTGTGTGTGTGTGTGTGTGTGTGTGTGTGTGTGTGTGTGTGTCCATCTATCCATTGGGACCATTCTCTGTGTAAAGCGTTGGTGCTGCCAAAGCAGTCTCCTTGGCTATTGGGTACAACACTGAACAGGTCACCACTCCGACACAGGATACCAGCAAGCTGGCACTCATTTTGCCAACATTGGAAGGATGACAGGCAGTCAACCCCACCTGATATTAATTCAACAGGAAAGGGGGATTTGAACTCAGGATTCTTGGATCCCAAGCCCACCACCCTTACCATTAAGCCAACACCAGGCATATGTATGTATATGTATATGTATATGTATATGTATATGTATATGTATATGTATATGTATATGTATATGTATATGTATATGTATATGTATATATACATACATATATGTATATAATACAAAACTAGCGACCCCTGTCTGCCTGTTGTCTAAGCACTCCTAAACCGGCTAACAGAATGAGTTTAAACGTTTGTGATGGTTAAAAAAATATTCATAGCCCTGTTTGTTTTGGGGGTGACCCCAATTCTCTATGTAAATGTGTATCGTGTACTGCAGCTCTGTTCCTGTTGGGGGTGAGTATTACAAGTCACAATTAAATGGGGTGCAATTCTCTGCATGTAAATGAATTCATCAATAATTCTCTGCATCAAAACTATAATATATCTTATATAGATTCGTATATATTGTCTGTCCCAGGTCTGTATGTCTGTCTCTGTATGCACTCCAAAACCACTGGAAAGAATGAGTTGAAACTTGGTGGTTGTGCTTGGGGTGTTCAGTGAATCTTTCAGACAGTTGGGATGGTTACGATCAACTTGTGTTTTAACATTAAAGTGAGCAAATCATCAACTGTGCTGTGTGTTGGTTGTAACATGAATAACCTGGTGTTTGCTTAATGGTTTGGGTGGTGGCTTGGCGTCCGAGGGTCCTCAGTTCAAGCCATAGTTGCTGCTGAATTAACACCAAGCGGTTGACTCAGCCTGTCATCCTTCTAAGGTTGGCAAAACGAGTACCAGTGTAGCAGCCAAAAGGCTGCACATGAAGGGAAGGGGTATTGACGGATTTATTAAATCTGCTATTGGTGTGCTGCAGGCATGATGGGCCCAATGGCCTCCTGCTGTGCATAATTTCCTTGTAAAAAAAACTTGTCTTTTAACATTAACAATTCGCTGTATGAAACCCATTCGCTTTTGGCTCAGCATTTAAAGCCCAACTTTGGTGCATTCAGGATCTATAGGTCACGGACAGTATATGGGAGTCGTTGAATGTATAGAGGAGTAGGTTTGTAGACATTCGCTGAAATATATTGTTGTAGTTTTAGACCCACCAGGGGGGGGGGGGGGGGTGATTGAGACACCCAGACAGAAAAAAAAATCTACTTATTCCATAGTATTCTGTTTAGCTTTTAAGTGTACTGTATTCATGTAATCAGATATGCATTGCGAGTGTACAGTTAGAAATCCCATATGTGTTATTTTCCTATTCTACATTTTTGCCTACAGCCATTTCTCACATCTTACTGTACACACACTTTCTCTGCTGAAGATCACCGCGTGCCCGCTGCTTCCAACCCTCATCGCAAACGGTCCTAGAAACCACCTCTAACCAGTTTGGTGAGTACCCAACCCCATCCCCCAGCTGTTAGCTCTGGACTCCCCACGAGCTCATCCCCACTTGGACAGTGCACCAAGAACCCGAGACCAATCCCAAGATGCCACCGGAGGTCGGAGGACCCCAAACTTTACATGCATACAAAGGGAACCCCAAGGGAGTGCATCAATGAAAACTAGGTGTTTGGGTTAATTTAAACACGCCTTTTAAAGATAATTATAATTAATGGCCTAATTTAATTATCCTTTATCAAGGCTTCATCCTTGGTCAGCCCCTTTAACAGCCAGCTCTCCCTCATGGGAGTCTTGATTTGCCATTTTTTGGGAGCATGCTCAACAATGCCTTGACTTGGAACAGGTTTCTTGTTTCGCAATGGTTTCTTAATGATAAAGTGCTCAAATTGTTTTTTTCACTTTTCTCACACATATCATCGAATGCCTGATCATCATATCTACCAATCACTCGATACATTGCAATGCTTATAAATGCCCGGAGACGCCAGTGTTCATGGCTTTATTTAATTTCTGCACATGCTCTAAGCTAAAGAATCTCTTAACCTGAGCCGAATTGCAAAAGTGAAACTGCGCAATTGACCTTAGCAGCAGTTCCGACTGCTAAAAAAAAAAGTGTTACTTTGTCCAATTAAACATTGTTTAATGCTCCGGATGTCTCCAGACAGTGTTTCGTATGATCCAGCCAGCCGTTCCTTATCAACGGTTTCATTGGAGTGCTTGCTTGAGTGTTTAATAGGGGTGGGTCGAATCGATTCCAAAGTACTTGATTCCAACCATGGTATTGAAAGGAATCAAGAAGTGAAGCGGAATTGATGTCTTCTGAATAATTCCTACTTCATAGGAGGAAGTGTTTTTTTTTTTTGGTGGGGGGGGTAGGAATTGTTTTCGTCCCTGTTGGCCATGTTTCAGAGACACATGGCCTGGTAATGTATTAACTGAAAAGGATGAAGGACACCTTGGGGTGTCCCATTTGTAATATAGCAGCAAAAGCAAATAACTTTCAAACTAAACATGCCCCAAGGACATGTTCCTTTTAAATGAATAGCAAGGCATTTGGAGTTGGCCGGTGAAGCATGCTGATAGCTTTGCTGACGAGCAGGTAGGCAATACATTCATAGTTTTAACAACATGTCGTTCAAAGGGTCCAGAAGTGCAGTTTGGAACTATTTCAGGAAGGTTAAAGACCGTCCAAAAGTTGAATGCTCACTTTGTTCAACAGACCTTGCTCATCACTAATACATCCAAGGTGAAAAAACATTTGAAAACCAAACACCAAATTCAGAGAAACCAAAGTCTGCAAAAGTAACAAGTTCGCTTTCGCAATTGATGATTGAAGGCACTTTCACCTTGGTGCACTGCCTTCCCCAACCCTCTCGCTGCCTTCCCATCCCCTCCCCTCTCGCTGCCTTCCCTTCTTCTCTCCTCTCACTGCCTTCCCTTCCCCTCCCCTCTCGCTGCCTTCCCTTCCCCTCTCACTCTCGCTGCCTTCCCTTCCCCTCTCACTCTCGCTGCCTTCCCTTCTCCACTCACTTACGCTGCCTTGCCTTCCCCTCTTGCTGCCTTCTGTTCTGCTCTACCTCACACTGCCTTCCCTTCCCCTCTCACTCATGCTGCCTTCCCTTCCCCTCTCACTCGTGCTGCCCTCCCTTCCCTTCTCACTCATGCTGCCTTGCCTTCCCCTCTTGCTGTCTTCCGTTCTGCTCGACCTCACACTGCCTTCCCCTCCCCTCTCGCTGCCTTCCCTTCCCCTGCCCTCTTGCTGCCTTCCCTTCCCTTCCCCTCTCGCTGCCTTCCCTTCCCCTCTCGCTGCCTTCCCTTCCCCTCCCCTCTCCCCGCCTTCCCTTCCCCTCCCCTCTCGCCGCCTTCCCTTCCCATCCCCTCTCGCTGCCTTCCCTTCCTCGCCCCTCTCGCTGCCTTCCCTTCTCACTCATACTGCCTTCCATTCCTCTCACTCATGCTGCCCTCCCTTCCCCTCTCCCTCTCACTGCCTTCCCTTCCCCTCCCCTCTCGCTGCCTTCCCTTCCCCTGCCCTCTTGCTGCCTTCCCTTCCCCTGCCCTCTTGCTGCCTTCCCTTCCCCTTCCCTCTCGCTGCCTTCCCTTCCCCTCCCCTCTCGCTGCTTTCCCTTCCCCTCCCTTCTCGCTGCCTTCCCTTCCCATCCCCTCTCGCTGCCTTCCCTTCCCCTCTTACTCATGCTTCCTTCCCTTCCCCTCTCACTCGTTCTGCCTTGCCTTTTCACTTGCTCTGCCTTCCCTTCCCCTTTCACTTGCTCTGCCTTCCCTTCCCCTCTCACTCGTGCTGCCTCCCCTTCCCCTCTCACTTGCGCTGCCTTGCCTTCCACGCTCACTCATGCTGCCTTGCCTTCCCCTCTTGCTGCCTTCCTTTCCCCTCACTCACACTGCCTTCCCTTCCCCTCTCACTCACACTGCCTTCCCTTCCCCTATTGCTGCCTTCGTTGCCCTCTACCTCACACTGCCCTCCCTTCCCCCGGCCCTCCTCGCTCGCCCTCCCGCCTCGCTCCCACCTGTCTCTCTCTCCCACCTGTCTCTCTCCCCTCTCCCTGCCACCCCTCCTTAGTATTCCCATCAGCGAAGCGACAGGTGGTGTGTGTGTGTGTGTGTGTGTGTGTGTGTGTGTGTGTGTGTGTGTGTGTGTGTGTGTGTGTGTGTGTGTGTGTGTGCGTGTGTGTGTGTGTGTGTGTGTGTGTGTGTGATCTGCTATGGAGGTTCAAAGCGGAGTAGACACCACATTTAAGCAAAGGCACTTTATTGTTCCATTCTTTGTTGATGAATCGTCAATGGCAAATAAACAAATCATTCTGGTGTATAACAAACCAATATCCATCCCAACACCACCCTGTCAAATTAAGGGACTTTGAAGTACATCTTATTGATGTAAAATTTCCATTATTTATTAAAGCCAAACAATACACATCAATAACATCAACAGATTACTTAGTGAGTTCCATTTTCAGCATTGACATTGAAGAAGTATCACTCATTGGCTGCTCTGTTAGAGAACCCCGAATGTAGACGGTGTTTTATTTATTTGGGTTCATTATTCTGTAGTGGGAAGTTATATCTCTTGTTACAATTTATTGTCGGCAATGTAAAGATTAAACCAACACATTGGGCCCAGTGACATATTTAAAAACTGGTAGAACTGAAGGATGCAGCGGTAAGTTAAGCACAAGTAAAGAGGTACAGATACAAGTTATAATATTGTAACTCCTGGCCCCAGATTGCTCCTAAGAACGTGGATCTGCGTTCCTCTCCCAGGCTGAAGGAGTGTTCCTGCTCAGATGCGACCCTTTTTCTGCAGATCTTCCACAAAGAAATCATTGCAGGCAACGGTGAGTGCAGATATTAACACAATAAACTCTTCAAATTGCACCTCACCATCACCATTCAGATCCAGGTCATTCATGATTTTGTCCACCACACTCTGGTCCTTGGCATGCTGAGTACAAACAAGATTCTCAGATTAAAGTCAAACGTGGCTACCACAAACACTGCTTCACATTGTTGTTCAACTGTCAACCATTGCCAATAAATAGTCTTGCCTGAAAAATATTGTACATGACATCATAACATTTAATGCAGTTTTATTACTTGCAAAATCGAAGATTTTTCAAGTATTTTGTTCTGTCTGTCTGTTTGTTTGTCAATCGTCTGCAGGTCACAATTGTAAACTGATCTTCATGAAACTTCACCACATGGTAGAGTTCGTCAGAAGCAAGAAGCCTATTGTTTTTTGAGGTCAATGGGTCAACATAGGCCAAAGGTCAATAAATTTGTCGAATTTCTAAAATCCTCAATTTTCATCTGATTTGACTTGAAATTTGAAGAGGATTTATATTTCAGGTCATTGAATTAAAGCAGCCAATTAGTTTTGAGGTCAACAACAACCAAAGGTCAACATAGGCCCAAGGTCAACAACTAAGGTGGTATTTCTAAAATCCTCAATTTTTTATCCCATTTACTTGAAATTTGAAGAGCTTTTGCATATTTGGTCATTGAATTCAACCAACCAATTATTGTTAAAGTCAAATTTGTTTTCCGGATTTTGCAAGTATTGTGCTCTGCACGATGTCTTTTCTTGTTCTTTAAAAAAAAAAAAAATCCCGAAGCACGTCGTGTCAAATTTCAAAGCGAGCGTGAACCGACTGCAGTCTCTGCTACAATTATCTTTCATCTTTGTTTTTGAACAACACTTACAGATAAGAAGAAAGAAAACTCGCTCTCCAATAACTGCTTCAGCTCGGTATTGTTCAACTTGTACTTGTCACCCTCTTTTCCAGAGTATGCGTGAAATGTTGCGATGAGGCTTTCCATAGCTGTCTCAAGTGTGGATGGCATTTTCTACTTTTTGTCCTTTCCTGATGGAGGATACAACACAATGATCAGCTTTGACAAATTAGCGTCAAAATAACAGAAGAAAGTTTTGTATCCAAGGTTCATGGAGGACATGCGAAACATATGCAATGATTCAACATATATTTTACTTCATAGGATCAAAAAGTACAGAAATGTTGATGAAACCACCCATTTGCCAAGGTATTGTCTTGCGACATGTACACGTGTCCTCGCGATGTGGTATTGCTTTGATGCCACCTGAAGGCAAATCTTTGGGGCAGGTAAGCATTCTGTTCAGGACACTTGCTTTGATGTCTTCAATTCCATCCAAATATTGTTTGAGTGGTCCAAATAGATGAAGATAACAGTGTGACAAGTCTGGGCTTTGAGGGAAATCATTTATAACATCCCAACCAATTACCCTGAGAGTCGAAGTAGTCACATTTGCAGTAACACCATAACCTGGGAGCACACCTGGCCATTGTCTGCTTATTGCTTTTTTTACTTGCTGCATATCAAGTCACAGAAGTACTTTTGTATTGATGATTTTCCCACATCCAAAAAATTCCATATGAGGTAACCAATAAGGTCTCAAAAATAAGAAATAAAAACCATTGCGAAAAGCTTTGATTGATGGCTGAATCCTGATTTATTTGTTTGTTTATTTATTTATTTTGGTCATGGGGCCTAAGATTGTCATAGGGTCATAGGGCCCATAGATAAGATGACTAGTAGCATGAAATGAAGGATCGAGATCCCATTACTAGGTCACAATCGTCTTCAAGAAATCATCTCACTCCCTCTGGCAGTAGTCCAGGAGATCCGGTGCTGTGGCCACACAAATTGCGTTATGAGCAAGTTGGGTCGATTGGAATTGGATGGGATGCATTTAAATTGGAGCATAACGAATGATTGTCTTCACACTTACAATATTGACATCCGATTATTCCTCAATTTGATGAATTATCTGGTGGTTGTGAAAAATTAGCTGCTCAACATGTGTGATGTTTCCTTGAGTGACGAGTTGGTTGCATGTGAAGATGCTCATGGTTGTTCACCAATTCACAACCATTTTTGACCTCACTGCAGCAAATAAACACTCAACCAGCTGAAAAACATCCATCACCAAATAATGCCGACAGTCTTTTGTGAATTTCAGGTGATTTAATACTGTCGTTTTGAAGGAAATTAATGATACAGCTCTACTCCACAGCACATATGTGGCTATATTGGACGCTATCTTGGTTTTGCCCAGAATGTCATTGGCAGTGATTGCACTTCCCGGTATAAATTGCTCAAGGGGGACAATAATTGCAAAATATACAGGCATTGAACTACAGTTTTATGCACGAGTACACCCATTCCCAATGGGAGTGGCAGGAGGGGTCATGTTGTTATCCTCTCTGGGGTAAATAGATTACTGGAGATCTAGGTTCGGGTCCGTTAGTCTGTGGGATACATGATAAGCATACATAACACGGCGTTTGTCCAAGGAGGAAAAACCACTTGGGGAGGGGGATATTATTAGTATGAATATTGTTTTGTAATAACAATAATATTATGCCGTGGGGAGGAGGGGGGCGGGGAATGAAATCACTACACCCTCCATCTTGTGAATCTTAATCCTCCTGTCAAGTTGGGTTGAGACTGGATAAGTAATGACCGAATGTATCATGGTCAAAAAGACAGACATAAAGTTGCGCACACACATACTGTGTGTATATATATATATATATATATATATATATATATATATCATCACACCATTTTAAAGCATTTATCCCTGAGCAGGGGTCAGCTTTTTGTGGGCTCCAATCACGGTACCCTTTCTTGTAGCAATGTTTTTACAGCCAGATGCCCTTCCTGACACCAACCCTTTAGTCGCCTTCGACCCTGCAGGGATAATTACCAGTATACTAGTGCTAATTTCGCCGACCTTTGGAAGGATGACAGGCTGAGTGTGTTGCTAACTCAGCAGCCAGCGGGGCTCAAACTCAGGACCCCAAGGATCCCAAGCCACTGCCTTAACCACTGAGCCACACCAGGCTCATATATATATATATATATATATATATATATATATATATATATATATATATATATATATATATATATATATATATATATATATATATATATATATATATATATATATATATATATATATATATATATATATATATATATATATATATATATATATATATATATATATATATATATATATACGGTGTATATATATATATATACATATATATACGGTATATATATACGGTGTATATATATATATATACATATATATACGGTATATATATATATATATATATATATATATATATATATATATATATATATACGGTATATATATATATATACATATATATACGGTATATATATATATATACATATATATACGGTATATATATATATATATATATATATATATATATATATATATATATATATATATACATATATACATATATATGTGTATATATCTTCTTCTTCTTTCGGCTGCTCCCGTAAGGGGTCGCCACAGCGGATCATCCGTTATGATCCGCATAATGATTTGGCACGGGTTTTACGCCGGATGCCCTTCCTGATGCAACCCTGGTCGCCTCTTACGACACAGGGATATGGTACACCTATTCTAACCGGGGCATACACCGGGCCCAGTACAACTGGTACTCACTTCGCCGACCTCTGAAGGATGACAGGCTGAGTCAACCTCCTGGTGTGTATTAATTCAAGCGGCCAACGGGGCTTGAACTCAGGACCTTTTGGATCCCAAGCCGCTACCCTAACCACGACGCCAACACCAGGCTATATATATGTATATGTATACTGTATATGTGTATGTATATATGTATATATATATATATATATATATATATATATATATATATATATATATGTGTATATATATACACATGCATATAGATATGTATATTGTTGCGGCCCGGGGTCGGGACGAGAAGACCACGAGGGGGGAAAGCCATCTTAGGTTCCCACCAGACTCTCCGGAATCGCAGGCCGTCACACACGGACAACTCCGTGATGCGGCAGATTGATAATTGATCGTAAATGCCAATAACTCAACCACATGACCTCGGGTCCTCCGTCTACTGTTTAACCAGTTTCCTAAAATAGTCACTTGACCTAATGACCGAGGGATACGCCCTCGGTATGCCTTGTCCATACTGGGTCACCTGACAGGATCATATGCAGCCGAGCGTAACTGCCAATTACATACCGGCTCGAAGAACGGACTGTTGGGAAATAAAGTCCCGGTTGGGCTGGGATACGGACCATGCTGGATCAACGAAGGAAAAGACGAAAACGAGCTGGGAACATTTCTCTACAATCATTTATTAACAAACAGGTGAGGAAAAGTATGTGGCACAACAAATGGATTTATTATTGTATCCAAGCAGGGATAGTAAGGAATTCGTGGAGTGTGACAAACAGAAAGCAAGCAACTTAGAAAAACGGACAAAGAGCAGACTTATTCCGATATATCTTCCACATTCTTAACTTAACTGTCCTAGCGACAGACGCCATCACACACACACACACACACACACACACACACACACACACACACACACACACACACACACACACACACACACACACACCAATGAAGATGAGATAATCAGAAGAAAGGAGTGGAGATGAGGGCTAGCGGCCTCACAATACCTTCTACGGTTGGCCGACCGCGCTCCCCAGTACGCTTTGTGGGACGCTCCACTGAGCGATCCCACCTTGAGAGTCGGCGCGTTATCTCCTGCTTGGTTACTGTCCAGTCCAGAGAGTGGGCGGAGCAAACAGGCAAGGACGGCGGATAAGTGGGTGGACCCAGAAGGCGAATAAGGCAGGAGTCAGGCGGGGAAGGCGGATCAGCAGGTGAATGTGGAGATCCAGAGAGAGAGAGAGAGAGAGAGAGAGAGAGAGAGAGAGAGAGAGAGAGAGAGAGAGAGAGTGGATCTAGCATGCGAGGAGGGTGGAGCATCAGGCGAATGTAGAGATCAATCCCCGAGAGTGAATGGCTTCATGATCCGCCTTTTATAAGCCCCATGATGTAGGGTGGGGTGACGACCCGAAGTAATGCGTCATCACCCGAAATCGTGCGCTCCTATTGGACCCTGGCCCCACACTGCCAGGCTCCTCCAGCCGGAAGTGGTCCCATTTGTACATTCGGCGCAACATGGCCGAGCTGCAGAATTGTCTTGCACTGAACACCGCGACATGAATCACCTTACACCAAACTCCCCGGCCGTGTTCCGGTGACTGGACAAGGATCACGTCGGTCACACATGCCCGTTCAGGCACCCCCGGTGCTCTGCGGTTGGCGCTGGTCAACGCACTTGTTCCGTTTGCACACCACGTGGTCCAAGCAGTATGGGCCGTACAGCATGCCCCTGCTTGGTGGCGACTGCATGGAGGCGGAGGTGCGAAGAGGCTCGGGATGACCTCTGCTGTTTGCGGGAGACATTCGTTGCCGAGGTGGCGAGCGAAGGTCGATGGTGAGACACCCTTGTAAATCAGCGTGCAGACCCGAATGAAGATGTGCGCCATGCGCGTTCCGTACCGTGTGATAGTAATTATCACAGGGCTGCGCGCATCTCTGTTATTGTGCATTTGCACCTGCTCGCGTTGTATCATGGATTGAAGGAAAGGATTGGATGTAAATCAGGGTTAAAAAGAAGACAGATATAATTATTAGATGCAGATTCGAATGAAAGGGCATGCCGCGTGCTTCCTGTACAGTGTAGGTGGAGGTTATCTCAAGACTGTGTGAGTCCCATACAGTCTGGTGGTGGAGAGTTTTTCATCGAGATTTTAACAGGCAGCCGTCTAGGTGCGGTGCCTGCTTTGACTTATTTCATGGATAAGAGGAAAGAGTTGGAATGAAATCAGGATTTAAAAGAAGATAGAGATATAATTAGACCTAGCTATAAGATCCACACAACGCATTTCGTCCCGTTAACCCATTTGACATGAGGGGAAGGTCTAACTGCACGTATACTAACAAAATAACTGTCTGGGGATCACTATGTTTGGTGCCATTGCCTTATAGGCATGCGGTTTTCAGAACCGCAACAATATGTATGTGTATATGTATATATATATATATATATATATATATATATATATATATATATATATATATATATATACACACTAGCTGGGAATGCTTACACATTGTAAGCAATAACGCTCACCTGCATTTGTTTTTGTTGGGTTTTTTTCATTTATTTATATTTCCACTTATGGACATGTTCCGATGGTTCTGTGATTTAAAAAAAAAAATTATTTTTATGATTTTTTTTCTGGTGTATTGGCTTTGATGTCCATTGGCACGCCAATTACCTCCACTTCCACATTGTCTCGGGTCATTCACGTGCATTTATTTTCTTCATTTTTTTTTCATTCAATTATATTTTCATTTATGGTTTTTTTCCAATGGTTCTGTGATTATTTATTTATTTATTTTATGATTTTTTTTTCCTGGTGTATTGGCTTTGATGTCTGTCGGCACGCAGCATTTCAGCTTTCATTTCCCAGACAGTTATTTCTTTAGTTTGTGTGTAGGTATATCCTAGCCATGTGTCCAGGGGTTTGTAGGGAGGAAATGCATTGTGAGGATAGTCTGTGTATTCCCGGTGTGATGTCTCCCCATTTGCCGCTTTTGATCTCCTCACTCCACCAACAATTCACTTCACCAATCCTCAATTCAACAACCCATCTTTCATCCTATCGGTCTTCACCTGATCGATTTTTCAGCCCTGCGGTCGGTTTATTCTCATCCTTCGATTCATCTGTACTCGGTCATTCCTTCACAATTAACAATGTTTATCCGTCTGTCCATCCCGTACTCCTTGGTCTAAAGTCACCACCAACCACCATCAAAACCCGTACGGGCGAACAAGTCCGTCACTGTCAGAAACAATGAATTCTCCAGAATGGTAATGAATTAATTATCTTCCCCCAATTACCATGGCGTATACATAATGGATAGAAAGTTTTTGCCCCACCGATTGGCTCCGCAATTAGCCAACGCTGCACTCACGGTTCTGTTCGGCCGTAATAAGCACTCAGATGCACTTTGAGGGCATGATCCTGAGTTAAGGTCATTAGACACCAAGAGGTATCACAATGAAGAAGGTGTTAGGACCTCGCTCTCATCAACCGCTTCACAACAACCACCTCCACCACCAACACCTTCTCCACAACAGCCTTCATTACAACCACCTTAACCACAACCGCCCAACCAGACTACCCTCACGACCACCACAAAACGCCAGCCACGCCACCATTACTACAACCACCGTAACCACCTTCACCACAACCACAACTGCATTTCCACCTTGGCACACGGTTGCGAGAAGCCTGGCATTCATCGGGGGGAGAACGGATGACGGTCTCACCCCTCCCCCCCCAACGACAGACCCTGCGAGTGGATTCTCAACACGTGCGGAAAAGACGAAAGCTATGGAAAACACGAAAGAAAGGCCCCGATTCAGGAGGAAAAACGCCCTTCTTCTGGAAGTTTCCCGCGCGTGCTGGAAGAGGGGGGCGGAAGGGAGGGGCGAGGTGCCGTGGAGATAAAAGGGCGCGCTGAACGCAAGAGAGGTGTGTGAAGGAGAGGAGAGGTGTGTGGAGGAGAGGAAAGAGTGTCGTGTCGGAGTTGTGAGCGGTTGTGTGGAGCCTTTGGTCACCGAGTCGTCTGGAGTCTCTGCAGTCAGTGACGAGCTGGAGAGAGAGGAGCGCAGCGGAGCCAAGGCACGCGGCCTGCCGGACCGTGCCTAACCGTGGGTCGCTGAAGAGGGGACATCGAGGGTCGCCCTCGCGAGTCACCACGAGGAACAAGGTTGCCAGCCCAGTCTCTCAGAGCCTTTGCGGTCTACACGGCTCCGTGTTTATAAAGACCCCAAGAGGTCCAGTCTACCCCTCATCTGTCCTGGGGTTTTTCCTTGTTTTTCTTTGCATGAACGTTGTGGCGCCATGTCTCCAAGTAGAACTGTTAAGTGTGTACATAATAAATAGAGGGTAGTAGCTCTTTTGCATTGCTCGTGGTTTGTCCCTTACATGTTGCTTAATTGCATGCGTGCTTTTGTTTTGCCTTTGTCGATTGCAAACTGCATGCGTATCTTGCCTTGCTTGATTACATGATTACATGACTGCATGACTGCATATGTGCCGCTTTTTCAATAAATGTGCTTGTTCAAATGTTAACCTGTTCGTTGCGTCCTTTCCCTAATTGAACTGCCATATTGCACTCGGAAGATAGTTGGTTATTAAATAACCGATAATAGAATCGGGTCCAACGGGGCCTCGCGATAACACCCCACTCGGTTATCCCAAAACGGAGTGAGCTGCTTAAGTGGCTCGTTTCCAAGCGGGCCTCGTTGAAGTACAATCTCTCAGTAATTTACCCGCGCGATTAATTAGGTAAATCGAAGAATCGGCGATCGGACCCTGTAACGCGCAGGTAAAATACGGACAAGGTTGTGGTGTGCTTAAAACACACCCGTGGCTGGTTTTCGGCGTTGATCCGGAAAGCCGCGACTCAATTGTCCGTTCGGTGGGCAAAGCGGCCACTATTGGTTAAACGCGGTCGTTTGCACTCCGGCGGGTGAGAATCTGTAACAATATATATACATATATACACAGTATCTATCTATAATTCCAGCAATGTGTGTGTGTGTGTGTGTGTGTGTGTGTGTGTGTGTGTGTGTGTGTGTGTGTGTGTGTGTGTGTGTGTGTGTGTGTGTGTGTGTGTGTGTGTGTGTGTGTGTGTGTGTGTGTGTGTGTGTGTGTGTGTGTGTGTGTGTGTGTGTGGCCGCTATTTCTCGACAACCACTTGTCCAATCCAATTGAAACTTGCCAGCTATATTGCTGGGGTCCTGAGTATGTGCCTTTTAAAGGTTTGATATTAATCGAACAAGTGCTTCCCAAGTTATGGCCATTTATTTACCAAACCAATAACAGGACACGTTGCTGCGTAGGCGTGGCTGATTGGGAAAGGGTGCCATTTAGTTACCAATGACAGGACACGTTGCTGTGTAGGTGTGGTCTGTGTGTCTTTTTCTGGCACGCGGTTTGAAATTTTTTTTTGTATTTTTTTTCGTTTGTTTGTTGTTTTTTTGCACGTACGGCCATGCACGTACGGCCACGGCTTCTCTTCTCTTTGTGTTTTTCCTTGCGATGACATTATGAAAAGGCAAAATACGTTGGCGCTCATTGAATAATTGGCCATTCAAACTAAATTGCGAATAATCGTAACTGTGATATGCGAACTTCTGGAGAGTTGAGGACTTAACTTCCGGACTTCCGGATAGTGATGACTTACTGTATTCTTTCCCGATTTTTTTTTTCTCGATTTATCGACTTACTGTGTTCTTTCTTTCTCGATTTCTGTACTTTCTCAATTTCTCGATATTCTCGATCAATTCTCGATATTCTCGATCAATTCTCGATAAATTATAGAGAGATAAACACAATGCCCCAATCCAGTCGTCGTTTACGAGAGCGAAGGAACGAAGCTGTGCGTCGTGCATGCGCAATGGAATCTGATGAAGCACGAGCTGCTCATTTGACATGCGACGCTACGCGCGTGACAAGGCGTCATGCAGCTGAAACGGATGAAGAACGAGCTGCTCGCTTGGCAGACAACACTGGACGCGAGGCAAGGCGTCGTGCTGCTGAAACGGATGAAGAACGAGCTGCTCGCTTGACACGCGACTCTACACGCGTGACAAGGCGTCGCTCAGCTGAAATGGATGAAGAACGAGCTGCTCGCTTGGCAGACAACACTGGACGCGAGGCAAGGCGTCGTGCTGCTCAAACGGATGAAGAACGAGCTGCTCGCTTGACACGCGACTCTACACGCGTGACAAGGCGTCGCTCAGCTGAAATGGATGAAGAACGAGCTGCTCGCTTGGCAGACAACACTGAATGCGAGGCAAGGCGTTGTGCATAAGAAACGGATGAAGAGCGAGCTGCTTGCTTGGCAGACAACACTGGACGCGAGGCAAGGCGTCGTGCAGAAGAAATCCCTCTCCAGTGAGAAGACTGGCAAATAAGGGATGCCCTGCGCCATCAGGACGTACACCGTGCGAGACTAGAGCAGGCTCACCATGAGAATCGCAACCTTGCTCGATACGATGATACCGATTTCTTCCGAGAGCAACTTCATGTTGAGTACAGGCACGCGTTGAGCAGGACCTCATCTATCTATAATTCCAGCAATGTGTGTGTGTGTGTGTGTGTGAGTGTGTGTGTCTCTGTCTGTCTGTGACTGCTGTTTCTGAACAGCCACTGGTCCGATCTAATTGAAACTTGCCAGCTATATTGTTGGGGACCTGATTATGTGCCTTTTCAAGGTTTGATATTAATCGGACAAGTGCTTCCCAAGTTATGGCCATTTATTTACCAAACTAATGACTAGACACGTTGCTGTGGCCATTTATTTACCAAACCAATGACAAGACTCGCTGCTGCGTAGGCGTGGCTGCAAAGGCTGGTAGGCAGCCGGCCAACGATGACATCACAGGCCGTGCCGGTTACGATTGGGAAAGGGCGCCTTAGTTACCGTGGCGTAGGAGTGGCAATGGTCAATGGCAGCGAATGTCATGGCAAGCAAAGACAGGGAGGTATACTTGATTTTAATTTGGATTTTAATTAACTCTGTGTGTGGAAGTATCACAGCAGTTGTTACTTCAACGCAAGCGATAATTCGTGGATTGCATGTGAACATTCCGTACGGGCACGCACCACTTCCGGAGAGTGATGACTTACTGTATTGTAATAATTTCTCGATTTCTTATGCGCATTTATAGATAAACACAATGCCCCAATCCAGTCGTCGTTTACAAGAGCGAAGGAATGGCCTGTGTGGTTGTTTGAAAGTTATTTTTTAATTTTTTGGGGTTTGCACGTACTGCCATGCACGTACGGCCACACACGTATGGCCACGCACGTACGGGCATGCGAGAGCGAAGGAATGGCCTGTGTGGTTGTTGTTTCTTTCTGGCTTGTGGTTTGAAAGTTTTTTTTTTTGCACGTGCGGCCATGCACTTACAGGCACGTACTCGTATATTAACTTCCTGAGCATCATTTATACTGATGTGAAATGAGAAATGAAAACAAACACATCACGTTGTTTGTTCATATCAATATTTAGTGTTTGATAAACATGAAATTGACATGAGAATGTCAACACATGTTTCGAAGATATTCTTCAGAGGCTCAAGGAGAGGTGCAGTCAAAAGTCAGTTTATGGTGCTCAGTATCTGGTGTGACCACCAATTACATTGAGACACGCTTGGCAAGAGCACCTAGTTGAGGACACAAGATGGTTAAAGACAGCTTGAGGGATCTCATTCCAGATCTGTACCAAGGCCTGGCACAGTTAGGCCAACATCGCCAGCTGGTGTTGAAGACTGTGCAATCATCATTCCAAGTGGGTTAATTTTTTTATTATTTATAACCTCATGCACATGAAGCAAAAAGCATAGTTAAGCAAGAGGTTCCTTTCGGTCTGTCTGTCCTTTGCGTCCGTCAACAAACGTCAGTTTATGATCAAGGAACAATTTCATTTTAATTGAATGTTATATTTTGAACACATATGAGAACATGGATCGTAAAACAAACCTGTAGTTTAGCAGTACTTTGTCTCTGAATTTGATCTGATTACACGTGCGCAGAGAGGAGGTGAGATGATCATTTTAGTCTATCTGCCTGTCTGGCAGTCAAAATTGAAAATGAAAATCATTCCAAACAGAAAACGTATTCTCTTATAGGACGTCATAAAGGACACAAACAACAGGCACAAATAACAAATGTAACCTGTTAAATAAGGTGGTGTAAACGACACCGTCAACGGTGGTAAACTTCCAGAATTTTTTCTTTTAATACGACCTTTAAAAGCTTTATTTTATTTCACTTGAGTTATATATTTGAACACCGAAGAACACAAATCACCTTCTTATAACTTCCAAAAGCCTCCAGTTTTGCAGTACTTGGGCATGGTAAATAAGGCGGTGTATAAGACACTGCACGAATGGCGGTAAACTTACGGAATTTTTTTCATACGACTGTTAAAATAATTATTTTATTTCATTTGAATTATATACTTGAACATTGTTTGGGGTAAGATGTTCTATGAACTCTCATCACCTCTGCCACCGAAAGTGGACGGAGGTTGTGTTTTCACCCCTGTCTGTTTGTCTGTCGGTTTGTTTGTTTGTCTTTGAGTAGGATATCACAAAAAGGTGTGGACGTGTTCAGACTAAACTTGGTGTACAGGTTGGGTGTGAGACAAGGATGAATTGATTAGATTTTGGTGAAAATCCGCATCCGGATCTGGATATTGTAAAAAAAATTTCATTGATTCTTTCACCGTTGAGAGATATGGTCAAAAACGATATATCACATGATATCTCAAAAAGTTAGGTGCGAAACTTGGTGGACAGGTTTGGTGTGCAACAAGGACATATTGGTATGATTTTGGTGAAGATTCAGACCCGGATCCAAGAGCTTTTTTTTTTCATTTTTAAAGTGATTCGTCACCATTGAGAGTCGGGACCAAAAACAACATATAACACGATATCTCAAAAAAAATGATGGACGGATTATGATAAATCTTGGTGGATAAGTTGTTTAGGTGACAAGAACAAGCCAGTTGGATTTTGGTGAAGGTCGGGATGCAGATCGAGCCTATCAGTGGGATACAAAACCTAAATTGTTCAGCCTGGTGGAGGTATGCACTCTACCTCGTGCCATTCTAGTTTGTTGCAGTTTTAATTGCCACATGTGTTGCTGTCTTTTTCCTTATCCCCGCCCCCATTTAATTTCAATAAACACCTTGCTAAATGAGAATTGAGTGATCATCAGCCGAGAACCTCATTGTGCATTGAGAATTGGATATAAACCCATTAAACGGGCAGTTTGGGGATGAGGCAGGTTCCCAAATTAACCCGGGCAGATGCAGAGACCATCTTGTCCCCTACCTGACTGGCTGTGATGGCCTTGATTATATTTTATAACCCCTCTGCCATTCTAGCCATAGAAAATTCCATAAGGTAGAACCCTTGCTTTTCAAACCCTATGCAGGTTCTTCTGTCGCTGCAGGCATTTACATGTAGCACATGCATGAGAAATAATCCCAATGCTACACGTCCCATCAGCTTCCAGACCAGTTTCATCGCTTGTTGGTAAGTCATCAGTGACAACATAGACAGAAATGCACACCACCGAGAATATCAAACATGTATCATGTGCAATGCCATACCAAAGGCCAAATCACGAGTCTCTCACCCGTAATGTATATATATATATATATATATATATATATATATATATATATATATATATATATATATATATATATATATATATATATATATATATTCATGTGTTTAACATTATTGAAAGTGGAATCAACATTATTGAAAGTGATGAGGCCAAAGCAAAGGGCCTGTTGCTCTCACATCACAGGAATGTCGGTGTTATTTGTTTTCTACCATGTATTCTCCAACATTGCTCCCTCTACTCTCTCTCTCAGTCCTCTGACTCTCCCCATAAATGCCTACTCTTCAGCAAGGACATCATGAAATCTCGAATGTCCACCAAGTAATGCTAGTGAAGGTTTAATATGCGCAGTTTAACGAACATCCATGGGATGGCACACACATTGATGTATCGCCTTTCCTGCAAAACATGAGTACCTTGAACAAATTCCACCTTCCTGCCAAAATCGGCTTCATGTGAAATTCATTCCGAGCCAGTGGTTTTAAAAACGCTTGGGCAAAAGTTTTCTCCGACCGGCACCCTCAATTAGGTAGGAATAATTGGGGGGAACTAAAGACTGTGGTGTGTGTTTGTCTCAGCATCATATCTATTAGCTCTCCTTTTAAGTTTCATCTGATTATAAAATTCTAAACCGGTCTTTATTGTCTTGTTCATGGTAGTTTGTATACACAGAATATAGAAAATGGCTTCCCATTTGTGATTTGTCTTTCATTCCCATCTGGTGCCTCATCCTAAGATTGTTGCACAATATTAATTCAATGGTTGTCAGCACTTGGTGAGAAAGACATTGGGGACATGTAATTAACTCGATGACTCAAACTGCTGAGATTTCAACAAAATGTACAAAGTTTCCAAATAGCCAAAGAGCTACCAAGGGATTTGAAGAATCTGTGGAAAAATCCAGACGTAATTCTTGGATTAGGAGCCGCCTTTACTTGTCCGGCAACTACTATGTTGCTGCAGCAGTTCAATTATAATTATTTCACCATTTGACACACCCCAGGTCCAAATGCCACACTCATCTGCAGCAGCCCTTAAAATAGCTGTGATGGAATTTAGAATCACCTTACTATGGTTATGCTTTTTAACAATGATGCTTGTGCTTAAATTAACTTTTCCCAAATGCATTCAATCAATCGTTATTCATGAAAGGGAATTTTGTGTATGATGATAAGGCTCAATGTATATATAAATCTTGATTTCTCTTTGCTAAAATTCCTTTGTCAAGTCTTGTTATCAACTAATATCATACGTTTTCTTCTCTAAATTAGATGACATAATAGAGAAGGGCCAGATATGGTGAACACTTCCAGTGGCAGTGCCAAATGTAATTACCATACTGATTGTATAAATGGTGATGATATGAGGGTTAAAGACTTGCTTAACTCTGTGAACATTTTGAGAGTATAAACGAACTTTTTAAAGGAAGTTAAAGGAGGAAAAACAAATATGATTAAAAGAAACAACAAAATCTTCTTTCAAAATTCATCGCTATGTTGGGTTTTAATAAATATTTAGAACTTTTTCCACCTCTTACAAGCAGATTGCACTTTTAAAAAAGGCAAGGGAATTTTTTATGTAATAAGATAAAAAGTCTAATTGTTTTTCATCATCGTTTATAGCGGAATTTTAAACTAATTTTTTTATCATCGCATTCGTAACCAACATATTGGGTGCAAGTTATAAATGTGAGTGTGTGGTCCTTGTCTAAATCATGTTTATTGTTTATTCCCTGAAAAACACAAAACTTTACATCTCTTTGAAGGATATTATTCAACATTGAGTTTGAGATTAATGAACAAGTTTACCATAGACTCTTATTGACTCACCTTGCTTGTCGAAGTTGATGTAGAACGTACAGGGAACGTGAAACCCTTAACCGTTATTATAAGAACCATTGGGTTGGAGTGTTCCATTCCACTCGTGGGGTGTAATCAACTACAAATTGCTTACGTCGTAACATTGTGCAAATAAATACAAGTTAGTGTTTAAATACAGACATATCAATTTCGTATTTTATGTAATGCATTATATGTACCTTAGTGTTCATGATGGGGATTGTATTAACGATTATAATAAATGCCACCTATCTCTGTGGTCTTATCCACTGGCACAGGAAGCTGAAATGCAGAGGGAGTGACCAAGGAGGGTGGTAACTGCCGAAGAGGGAGAAAAATGGCTTATCTGTTATAAAGAGCCTTTTTCACGACAGAGCCAAACTTACCCCCACATGAAGCAAGCTCTTAAGTGAGCAGGCATGCATGCACGACTCGCATTAGAGTACAGTATTACACTGTGCCATCAGTATCCTGAGTGTAGTCCCAAGGCCACAGTGCAGCTCTGTTCAAATCAGAGGCACAAAACAGTGCCATATGTTATTCGCATTTATATGGAAAAATCCAGCCGTACACAGTGCCTATAGAAAGTTTACACCTTCTTTTAAAATTTCCACCTTTTGTTACCTTATAGCCTGGAATTAAATTGCATTCAATCAGACTTTTTTCACCTTTATTTACACATCGTAACCCACAACTTCCAAGTGAAAAACAAATTCTACAAATTTCAGAAAATTAATTAAAAATACAAAACCAGAATATCTTGGTTTGACAAGTGTCCACCCCCCCCCCCCGAGTGAATTAATTGGTGGAAGCACCTTTGACAGCAATTACAGCTGTGAGTCTGTTTGGAGAGGGCCCTACCGACTTTGCACACCTTGATTGGCCAATATTTGCCCATTCTTCTGAACAAAACTGTTCAAGCTCAGAGTTATGTGGGAAGCATTGATGGACAGCAATCTTCAAGTCATGCTGCAGATTTTTGATTAGAGTTGGGTCTGGGCTCTGAGTGAGCCACTCAAGGGCATTTACCTTTTTTGTTCTTTAGCCACTTCATTGTAGCTTTAGCTGTGTGCTTCACGTCATTGTCATGCTGAAAGGTGAACTTCCATCCCAATTTCATCTTTCTTGCAAAGGGCAGCAGGTTTTCCTCTAGGATTTTTCTGTATTTTGCTCCATTCATTTTCCCTTCTATCCTGACTGCCCCACTCACTCCTGGCTGATGAGAAATATCCCCATAACGTGATGCTGCCACCACTGTGTTTCACAGTAGGGATGGTATTCTTTGGGTGATGTGCTGTGTTGGGTTTGTACCAAACGTAACATTTTGCATTAACGCCAAAAAGTTCCATCTTGGTTTCGTCGGACCACAAAACTTTTTGCCACACGACTTCAGAATCTCCAGAGTGGTTTGTTACATCTCTCAAATGGGACTCAAGGTGGGCTTTTTTGAGTCATGGCTTCTTTCTTGCCACCCTACGGTACAGGCCAGACTTGTGGAGTGCTTGGGATATTGTTGTCACATACACACAGTGACCAGTCTTAGCCATAAAGGCCTGTAGCTCTTTCAAAGTTGCCATTGGCCTCTTGGTGGCCTTTCTGATCAGTGTCCTCCTTGCTTGGTCATCCATTTTGGAGGGACGGCCTGATCTCTGCAGGGTCTTGGTGGTATGTTTCAAACGAAAATGTTTTTGAGTCATTTTCAGTCAACCTCAGCATGTAAAGTCTTCTTGGAAAACTTGAACTCTCTCCATCCATCCCTAGAGTTCACCTTCGAGATGGAACACTTCGGCGTACTTCCCTTCTTGGACGTCTTAGTTGAGAAATCAGCTGACGCTTATATAGCCACAGTCTACTGTAAGTCTACTTTTACCGGACAGTATACTAGCTGGGACTCTTACAGATACAAGATTGGATTTATTGGTGTATTGGTCAATAGAGCAAGAAAGATCTGATCCACAGATAAACTCCATGCTGAAATTGAGACCATCAAGACTATTCTTCTTGATAATGGGTATCCTGAACAGATCATCAATAGATATACACAAATTCCTGAACCCACCAAAAAAATCCTATAATCGGACCTGGTAAATGTCCTGTAACCTACGTTTACCTTGGAAAAGCAAAGTTTCTCAACCGTTTGAAAATAGATCAAACAGACAGTGTTCCATTCTTACGATGCTGTTCAACCACGAGTGATTTTCACCACCCGCCGGTTGCTTCCGTTCATCCAAAAAGATGTTCTGCCCGCCTCTCATATGAGTAAGATTATTTACGAATTTCAGCGCCAGTGTGATGCTAGGTACGTGGGCCGCACATCTTTGAGATTGAAGAATCGCATTGAACAACACGTCCCTTTGGGGATCAGACGGGGTCAGTCAACCAAATGGAGACAAGTCAGACAACCAACTTGGGCTTGTAAGAATGTACATAGTACGACAACTATTCCCTGTGCCTCTGCAATTGGTTTCCATTTATCGAGTAATCCTCAGTGTGCAGAGCAATATCATATTGGCTGGTTTAAAATCCCGAGTTGAGGATACCGTTTAGCTCACCTTCGTGCAATGGAGGCCACATTCATCAGGTCAACCAATCCCCATTCTTTGTGGACAGAAATATTTTGTCTGAATTTTATATCTATTTTGAATATGATGGCTTGACTGTGTGACAACTCCACCACAGTCAATTAAGTCGTCTTGAAAACCACCCCCCCCAACTCGCCCTCAGCTAATTAGCATGATGTTTCCGCCGGTACTTTGGTGATTCATCTCCGCCTAATCATGAAATCAGGTCAGGTCAGGTATGGGAGCATGTGCCAGAACAGCACGTCGCTGCATCCACTTTCCGCCGGTACTCCAGGGGCCTCCGTCTGGCCATCCCCCAGGCAGATGCCAGGCCCATCCCCATCTCCTTGAGATGATGGTCAACCTGTTGCAACCATGAGGCACGTTGTCGACCCACTGGCCTCCTCCACTCATGAGACTCCCTCGCTGAGAGAATCTGGTGAGCAGGATCAGAGTCAGGAAAACGAGCCACATGTCCATACAGCCGCAACTGACGCTCACGGACTATGCAGGTAACAAATCTCATCCGAGTCTCTCTCAGCAACCGCTCGTTGGACACAAAATCCGACCAGCGATAGCCAAGGATTCTCCGAAGAGACATGGTACCAAAGGAGTTAAGTCTCCGTCTCAGATCCTTGGTCAGAGTCCAAGTCTCGCACCCATAGAGCAAGACTGGAAGTACCAAGGACCTGAAGACTCGGACTTTCGTCCTCCCGCACAGGTACCGGCAGCGCCACACCCCATGATCCAGTGAATCCATGACTCCCCAGGCCCGACCCAGACGTCTATTGACCTCTGACTCGCAGCCAGCAGAGACATGAATATCACTGCCAAGGTAAGTGAATCTCTCCACGACCTCAACATCCTCACCACAAACAGACACAGACAGGACAGCAGCATCCAAGATGTCACCGAAAGCCTGGATCTTAGTTTTGACCCAAGAAACCCGTAATCCCAACGGCTCCGACTCCTCATTCAGCACCTCAAGGGCCCCCAAGAGGATGTCTAAAGTCTCCGCATGGATGACTGCATCATCTGCAAAGTCAAGGCCCGAGATCTTGACATTCCCAAATGACGCACCGCAACTTGATCTCTCCGACATCCTCCCTAAAATCCAGTCCATACAAGTGCTGAAAAGTGTGGGGGCAAGTACACATCCCTGACGAACTCCAGTAACAACTGGAAATAAGTCAGAGGTGGTACCACCACACTTCACAGCACTCTCAGTACCAGAGTAGAGTTCAGACATCAGATCGATCAGTTTTGGTGGCACCCCACGAAGACCAAGAATCCTCCAGAGGACATCCCGATTCACTGAATCGAACGCTTTACAGAGATCAACATAGGCTGCAAGCAGCCCCTGCCGAAACTCTCGTCTGCGTTCGGTGAGGACACGAAGTGCAAGGATACGGTCAATCGTTGACCTCTTTGGTGTAAAGCCTGACTGCTCTGGACGCTGGTGCTCAAGCAGATGGTGGCGAACCCTATCAAGAATTATCCGAGCAAAGACCTTGCCCGGCACTGAGAGCAGCGTCACCCCTCGGTAGTTGTTGCAGTCTTGGCGATCACCCTTCCCTTTCCAGAGAGGGACAACAAGGCCCCTCTTCCAGTCAGTTGGGATGATGCCTGTGTTCCAGGCAGAGCACAAAACTGCATGCAACGACACGAGTGCAGCATTTCCACCAGCCTTCAGAAGTTCGGCATGGATGCCACAGATCCCTGGAACTTTGCCCCGTTTCAACTGGTTCACCGCAGCCCGTGTTTCCACAAGCGTAGGTGGACCACAGTTGATTCGAGGGTCAGCAACAGGGATTGTAACACCCTTGACGTCCAACTCGACAGTTGGGGGATCAGCCTGGTACAACCGCTCAAAGTAACCGGCCCAGCGGGCCTTCACTTCAGACTCCTCTGTCAAGAGCCAACCACTCTCTGCTCGAACTGTAGTGCTCCGAGGGATGGGCTTGGATGAACGTAATGCGCGAATTCCCCTGTAAGCGGGACGAGAATCACCTGTCCACAGGTTATGCTCTACCCCCTCACAGATTCCTCGCACATAGGCCTCCTTGTCCACCCTCAGTGCACGTACAGTTTTACACCTCAGCTCCCTGAACAGCTCAGCTCTGCCATTCAGCCTGGCCCTGCGACTCTGGTCAATGGTATCCAGTGTCCCTTGAGAGACAAAATTCTTCTTTGCCCTGCGTGAGCTCCAAGGCATCCACCGGCAACATCAAGGACGGTGGTCTTGAAGGCGCTCCACAACTCTTCAGGACCCCCCAAAGCACCCAGACCCCCCAAGTGTCCACTCAGCCTGTTCGCAAACTCCTCAGCTACTCTCTCATCCCTGAGCTTGGCAACATCCAGCCTCGGCTGGGATGGTACCATTCTCCAGGATTTAAGGTGCAGCTTTAGAGTTGCTACAACAAGCCTGTGGTCAGTATTGAGGAACTGAGCACTCCGGTAGACCCTGCAGTTCTGGATCATCCTCCAACGACCGTCAATGAGGACATGGTCAATCTCCTTTGCCACACCGCCAGCGTTGGAATACCAAGTCCAGCGATGAGCTTGTGGGCGCTGAAACCATGAACCAGCCACCCTAAGTCCATGACTTCTTGCAAAGTCAAGGAACTTAGTGCCATTCTGGTTCATAGTTCCTGACCCATGGGGACCAACACACACCTCATAACCATCCCTATCAGTTCCAGTCGATGCATTGAAATCCCCCAAGACGAGAAGTGTATCTCGTCTGGGGCACTGATCAACCACAGACTCGAGTGTGGCGTAGAATGCATCCTTCACGGTGAGATCACTCGCCTCAGTCGGAGCATAAACAGAGACCAGGGAAATGACACCTAAGGAGTGACGAATCCTTAATCTCATAATACGCTCGTTGACCGGTGTTACCTCAATTATCATTGGGGTCAGCTTATTGGACACAGCTACAGCAACTCCTTGGGTATGGTAACCATCAGAGTGACCAGACCAATAGTAGGTGTAACCACCCACCATTATCTCGCCGCAATCCGGTCTCCGAACGTCAGAGAGAGCTGCAATCCCGATGTCCAAACGCTTGAGCTCAGATGATAACAGAGACAGGTGATCATCCTCTCTTAGGGATAGGACATTCCAGGCACCCACCCGAAGGGACCGCCTCAGGTTAACCCAAGGAGACCGCCGTCTGGTGGACGATACCTCAGCACCACTCCGACACACTCTCCCGCAATCTGACCCAGGGATGTTACCCCGTGGTTTCCCTCCTATCAAAGATTGGGGGTCCCGAAGGCTTTGCCCCAATCCCGTCATCCGGTGAGCTGCCCTGCGAAGGGAAGCTGCACAGGAGGTACTCCCACGGAGTGGGTTTTCAGATTTTTTTGCGTTTTTGCGTTTTGCGGAATGAAGGGTTTTACGGTGGCCGGAGTGCAAATCCTGCCACCAACCTCCTAATAAGAAGTGACCCAACTGCAGGAGGACGTCCACAGACACAGTTGGGCACTAGATATGGATGGCCGTTGGCTCACAAGGAGCTCCTCCGCCCTTTGACAGGTTTTGTTTTTAATCCTGCTGGGTGTCCATATCCAAACACCCTCCTCACCAGAAAACCTGGTGGGGGAGACGGTTTAGTCGCCGACAACCTGATCATGGAACAGGTTAGTACAGGTTTACATGGTACCTGTAGCAGGTCACAGATCGAACCTGACCTGACAGAAGGTCAGTATCTTTCCTCACTTTCCTCACATGATTCATGATGGTTCATTTCCACCTACTCATTATTCATGATGCTCCATGGTTCCACCAATTAGGTTATCCCGTCCTTTCTTTCTCTCAACCAATCAACGTTGAGGACATCACATTTTAACTTTAGGAACGAGAATTTGGTGCTTCTTCATCTGCTTGCGGTTTTATCCTGAAAATTGCAAGTCGAAAAGCTTTCATAATATCTATTTTATTGAAATGCGCATACATAAATACACACACACACACACACACACACACACACACACACACACACACACACACACACACACACACACACACACACACACACACACACACACACACACACACACACACACACACACACACACACACACACACACACACACACATACATATAGTAATATATGTGTGTGTCTCCTCCATAACTCCAAAACCATGAAACCTAGCAGCCTGAAACTTTGCATGCACACTAACGGAACTCCAAGGAAGTGCAGGACTGAAAATTGTGTGTTTGGATTAATTAAAACACCCCTTTTGAAGATAATTAATGGCCTTATTTAATTATATCCTTTATCAAGTGCCATCCTCTGCCACCGCTCTTTATGGAGTCTTGAGGCATATCCTGGGCAACCTCGCTGGGGTCTGATGCCACCGTGTTTTTGGGCGTGCTCAACTATGCCTTGACTTGGAATAGGCTGCAACGATTTCTTAACGATCGTTTTTTTTTTTTTTTTCACTTTCCTCACTCATATTATCGAATGCATGTTCATCATAGCTATGAATCGCTGGGTACATTGTAATGCTTATAAACACCCAGAGACACCAGCGTTCGTCACTTTATTTCATTTCCGCAGATGAGATAACCCCAAGAATCTCTTAAATTCAGCAGAATTACAAAATTTAAGCTCCAGAATCAAACTTAGAAGCAATACTCATTGTTCATTGTTCATTTGCCCAATTCGGACATAAATTACATTTTGGGTGTCTCCGGGAGGTGTATGTTTAATATGACGGTTCAGTGATTGCCCATCGTGTGTGAAGCGAGCCGTTTCTCATCAACTGTTTCTTTGGAGTGCTAAAGCCACTTGGCGAGCACTCTTCAAAATCCACACCATCACTGAATACTATATGTCGATGGACTTGAACAAAGTTCAGGGGTCACTCACATGCGTTGTTTGTCACGTGTTGTTCTGCGGTGCAACAGGCGGTGGTTGGCTCACTGAAAATGTGAAATTTTATTTTCCATGACATTTCCCCTTTTTGCAAGTTCATCAATTTTACGACCTGTCACTTCGGTACAGATAAATATGAACGAAAATTAAATGTTTCATTTTAAAAAGTTTCTTCAACCGTTTCGTGGATTGCTTGGTGAAGCCTCTTGGCATGTGTTCTTCAAGCTTTAATGGTGATACCACAGTTCTATACCGGAGGTAGGAAGGCAAAATAAATTATTTCATCACAATCAGTAAAAAAACATATTTTCAGTTTTGAAATAATGAATCACCACATCATGGCAGGAAAGCCGAGAGGTACACATGCTCGCTCTGTGTTGCCTGAATTTTGAATCCTGACCCAGTGTGTGTTATTCGTTGTTATCTAAATATGCGGGTTTCAGAATGTGGAATGGACTCCTCCCAGGGCAGGCTCAAAGTATCCATCTTCATTTCGGTAAGGGGTCACGATTCATGGACCATCTGTGAAGTTTTCTGTTCTCTAAGTTTTGTGCCGAGGGCTCTCTTCAGGATCGTCATTGAGCCCTGAACAGCTTCTAACTGAAGTTCGTTTGTGGTAATATTTCCAGGGATTGTTTTTAATATCTCTAAGGTTCTTCGTCGTCATTCTTCAGCTATTACTTGTACAACTTTGGCATTCTTCAGCTTCGAGGATCTTTTCACTTAATTCTTGAGGTCTTCGTATTTGGTCATTTTCTTGATTTCTGCATCGTTTAGTCCAAAATCACTGTACTGGTATTAACACTTCAATTGGCAATGCCTTCTCCTTTTTTTTGGACCCAAGTATGATATCTGGTTGTAATGCTTTGTTTTCCATGTTCATGCTCGATGCGATCATTAGGTTGAACATGAGCGGTCGATACTTCCATGTTTTCAGTGATTGCATTTGGTTAATGGTCCCACAAATTTTCTGGAATTGGGATATCAAAGTTGTTTTTTATGCAGATGTGCCAGCAGATTACTTTACCAACTCTGCTGTGTTGTTGTGTACAGCTGTTCTGACATGAGGTGTGTGTGTGTGTGTGTGTGTGTGTGTGTGTGTGTGTGTGTGTGTGTGTGTGTGTGTGTGTGTTCGGCCATTCATTCTCATTGCCAACCCCACCTCCACCTCTCTCTCTCTCTCTCGCTCTCTCTCGCTCTCTCTCTCGCTCTCTCTCGCTCTCGCTCTCTCTCGCTCTCTCTCTCTCGCTCTCTCGCGCTCTCGCTCTCACTCTCGCTCTCTCTCGCTCTCTCTCGCTCTCTCTCGCTCTCGCTCTCTCTCGCTCTCGCTCTCTCTCGCTCTCTCTCGCTCTCTCTCTCGCTCTCGCTCTCTCTGTCGCTCTCTCTGTCTCTCTCGCTCTCGCTCTCTCTCCCTCTCGCTCTCTCTCCCTCTCGCTCTCTCTCCCTCTCTCGCTCTCTCTCTCTCGCTCTCTCTCTCTCGCTCTCTCTCTCTCGCTCTCTCTCGCTCTCTCTCTCGCTCTCTCTCTCGCTCTCTCTCTCGCTCTCTCTCGCTCTCTCTCGCTCTCTCTCTCCCTCTCTCTCTCCCCTTCCCTTCCCTCCATCCTCTTTGCTTTTTCTCCCCTCTCTCTCTCCTCCCTCCCTCCTTCCTCTTCCTCTCCCCCCCCCAAACACCCTTAATACCCCTGTCAGCGAAGCGACGAGTTGTATTTGCTAGTATCTAATATATTGTTGCGGTTCTGGAAACTGCATCCCTCCAGCACCAATAGCAGCCAACATGCAGTGGTCACCAGACAGTTATTTCATTAATGTACGTTCAGATAGTCCCTTCCTTCTTGTCTAATGGGACAAAAGGGACAGGTGCATTGTGTGAATCTCATAGTTAGGTCCAGATGATTAAATCTCTGAACTCATTCCTATTCTTTTTTTTCTCTGTTCCTGAGGTAAATCTAAGCAAGGGGTCCTCACATGAGCCAGCAGGCACCACGCTCAGACACCCATATGTAAGAAAACGCAGCCTCGCACCTGTACTGTGGAACATGGGTCCTCGCAAAAGCCAGCAGACATTACGCTCGGACACCCATTTGTAAAAACCTCGGCCGCACCCTTCCCATAAGAATGCCTCCTCGCAGAAGAAATAGGAATAAAACACCAACCGCTCACGCTGCACGGAGCGCGTGCCCCACAGCGACGGCCCCCGCCCTCTGTTCAGGCGATAGGAAGGATGACCAACCCAATAGCCCACTGCAGGAATGCCGCGTCAAGGAAGCGGACAAAGCGGCACACCAAGTGCTCACAAATTACAGTATGCATGCGGTGCACTCTTCTTCAATCCAAATCTCCATCTAATAATTATATCTGTCCTCTTTTCAATCCAAATCTCCCTTTAATAATCACATCCAATCCTTTCCCTCAATTCCCTGACAGATCAGGGCTGGCACCGTGCACATGACATCGCCTTTGATAAGTGGCCATGTGCTTAATGGCGACAGACCCACTTGCACTCCCGGGATAATTTATTATCGCACATGGAGCAGGGCACGAATGACACACATCGTGTTCGAGTCTGCGCATGTGTTACCATAGCATCTTACCGTCGGTCTTCGCTGACCACCGCGGCCACGGGTGTCTCCCGTGGACGGCGAACGTCCTCTCGCCTCTCCGCCCAGTGAGGCTGCAGCCAGGCAGAGGCACGCTGTACGGCTCGGGCCGCATTGCTTACAGACAGGCAGCGCATTGACCGGCGCTGACCACCGGTTACTGTGGGCGGCCCGGGAGTTCAGTGCAGGGCGATTTGTGTCACGGTGCTCGGAGTGAGACGATTCTGCAGCTTGGAACCATCTGGCTGGAAGTAAAGTGGAACCGCTTCCGGTTATGGCGGCCGGCCCGTGTGCTGGCCGAAGCCCAATCAGAGCGCCCAATTCGGATGACGGCATATTGCTTTGGGTCGTCACCCCCGCCCGTGCCACAGGATCTATAAAAGGACGAGTCGCAGGGTAGTAGAGTGTTGTTCCTGCACACCGCTCCTGTCTGCTCATTCCTGTCAGCTCGTCCTGCTCGTCCTGGCCTGGGATTGACAACCCACTCATTCGCCTGCTGGCTCCTTTGCTCACTAGAGTGTAAATAAATGCTTGTGTAGAAATGTTCCCAGCTCGTTTTTGTCTTTTCTTTCATTGATCCATCATGGTCCGTATCCTAGCCTAGCTGGGACTTTCTTCCCTACGATCCGTTCCTTTTAGCCAGTACGTCCTTGGCAGTGTCTCTCGGCTGGATCTAATCCGGGAAGGTGATCTGGTTTCGACAAGGCGTACCGAAGGTGTGTTCCCTGGAAATTAGGTCACGTGATTAATTGGGTAACCCAGTTAACCCATAGGCGGAGGACCCGAGGTCACGTGGTTGAGTTATTGGCGTTCACGGTCAGTTAGCAACCCGCCGCGTCAGAGTTATCAGTGTGCGAAGGTCTGCGATTCCGGGGAGTCTGGTGGGAGCCCGAGTTAGCTTCCCCCCCCCCCTCAATGGTCTTCTCACCCGACACTCGGCCCGCAAATATATATATATATATATATATATATATATATATATATATATATATATATATATATATATATATATATATATATATATATATATATATCCAAGATATTCTGGTTTTGTATTTTTAATGAATTTTCTGAAATTTGTAGAATTTGTTTTTCACTTGGAAGTTGTGGGTTATGATAAGTAAATAAAGGTGGGAAAAGTCTGATTTAATACAATTTAATTCCAGGCTGTTGTGAAAAGTCAGTCAAGTTGTGAATATCTTGACTGACTTTTCACAACTAATTTTACACCCACTTCTTCAAGACAGAGATGCAAGATTGATTTTGAAAAGTTTTTTTTTTTTTCATCATTTTAATTTTTTTGAATTTGGTATCCATGGTAACCATAAAAATGATATATTAGCACAGAAAGTGTATGATTTACTCAGAAAGCCATCAGGAATAATATCTCAATTAGGTTTTGAAATAATCCACCCATTGTCTTTTATTACTGCTTTAAATCCTTGGGGTGTGAACGCACCCTGAAGGTCTTAAATGGTTTATTTTCCCTTTGGTGATGATGAGGGATAAAATCTTTATTTTATTTCAATTGATTTATATACTTGAACACAAGAGAACACAAATTGCCTTCTTGCCACTTTCAAAACCAGTATTTGCTCGAGATGACGTAAAATGCCGTATATTTTGTCCAATCAAATTTTCCGCTTGTAGACCTCACCCATGTTCTTGCATTACATTTTTTCCTTTCGCTATATTATCATTGTGATATTTATCTCAAGACTGTGGTTCAATGAACTCTAGTTTGTTTATAGTGCAGAATGTGTTGCCCAGACACAACTCTGGGGTAACCTGGTGCCAAGCAACCTCGAAGAAGATCAGAACACTTACCACCTGCGATCCAGGTGGGAATCTTGGATTTAGGGAGGGTTCTGGTGATAATTTGCCAACTCTTCATGAAGGACACCATGAGATTTTTAATGTCCAGTAACTAATGTTGGCAGACGGGACATTCAGTTTAACATCCATTTGAAGGATGGCACCATGCATTGAAGCCTCATTTTGCTTGTGAAACACCAGGGTGTAAATTTATACCAGGATCAAGGTTCAAACCCAGGCTAGACGGCTCAGAGGCAAGTTCACATACATTTGGCTGCTGGTTTGTATTATTGCTTGGAATGCAGCTGATGCAGAGTCCCCTGTAGATTGGAACAGGAAATTCCGGAATTGGCCAGGTTCAACGATAACTCGCCTACTTTGTTGACGGACAACATGGAATCCTCAATGTCCGATCAGTTGGACTCCCAGTGTTCCAATTAAATGCAACTACTGCTGTATAAAATCCAGCTTTCCTTCATTCGCTCACCTGGACTTTAGTCCGGTGAGGTTATTGCAATCGAGCAGTGTCCATAGGTGAGTCAGTCAGTCAGTCCATTAGTCAGTCTGTAAACACTTCAGTCATTATCGCTTGAACCAAATAAACAATTTTGATGAAACTTGGCCACAAGTTTGATATTGGATGCTTAACGAAGGTTTATTGATCGCATCAACATCTGCACTCATTTAGGGGGTCTACGGGGGTGGGTTGACGCCCCAAAATATGTATTTTCTCTCTTCTCCAAAACTACACGCACAATTTCGATGAAACTTGACCTTGACCTTCATTTTAATCACCCGTGATGCACCAAAGTGTATTAAACACATCAAAATCGCACCCCTCCAACCCCCAAAAATACATATTTGCATTTTTCTCCAAAACTACACACAATTTCAATGAAACTTCACCACAACCTTCATCACCCGTGATGTTCCAAAGTTTGTTCATGGCGTTAAACAAAAAAACAATCAGGGTCTAAGGGGTCTGTGGGGGTTTTGGTGACTGTCGCTCCTGATCTAGGTGAGCTTCAGGACGTGCGGTCCTATTTTTGCTGTAGATGCTATGTGAAACCTACCTGTGGGTTTCATTCATCTTGCTTGGCCCTGTGATGTTAGTCATTGCAACATTTATCAGGTCAAACTCTTAACACATATCTGACTGTCAGGAATTGTTCGCAGTGGGAGAAGCTGGAGTCTGAGAGACTTCGTTTGCAAACCTGAGCTAATAATTAGGGCTCCATGTTTATCTTGCGTTAAGAGCAACTCAGACAATAGACCAATTGTACTATGAACGGCCTCGATAAGATTGCATCAAAGGAGTGAAGTGAGTTAAGCTGTGGCGGACAAATCCAATATTTGCTGCACATGACCTGGTTAAGAGTTATTGTTTATTGCACAATAATTTGTCAAGCAATGCTAACCTGTTAGATTCTGCAACTTCGCAAAAACGTATCCAAGCTCAACCCAGCAAGATGAAAACATTAGTGTGTCTCAAACGCCTCCTTCAAATCGGAGTAATCCTAAAACGTTTGAACTCCTCCATCACACATTAAACATATTGCAAAACAGAAGAGAGCTATTCTTTATTTAAGAAATGAATGGAAGGAATACAAATGTGCCATTGAGCAGGCAGTGATTGAGAAAGCTTTTTATTGATTATAATAAAACATGTGAACCTAATTGTCAAAATATAACTGCAGATACAAGTGTGGTAATTACAGATCAAGAAGTTTTAATATCATGCTACGTTGTGGCACAGACAAATATTTGATGTAAAGATTTCGATATATACATCCATGAGTTTAAAAAGGGATGTACTGAAAATTCGATCAACTAACGAAATGCTGAACTGCTCTTCTTACGTTTCACAATTTCATCACCAGAGCCACTGACAAGGGTTGCTGTAAAATCTGACTGTTTTACCTTTTAGTCTGACTTTTTGTGCATTCACTTTGTTTTAGATAATCCTCGAAGTATCGGTCGCAGGCGAGGGTGATCGCTGCAATTAGAGACATGAATTCTTTAAAATCCACTTCTCCGTTCTTGTCGATGTCAATTTTGTCCAGCATTGATTTGACAAACTTTGGGTCTTTATTTTTCTGCAGTAAATGAAAAGGCATGTTAGGGCATCATACAGTGGTCAATTATTTTTCTGAATTTTTAGGATCTCATAATTATATAAAGAAGTGTGCACAACAAGCATTTGTTCAACAATGAAAATTATCAAACAACAATGAAAATTATCAAACCTTGGTATCCCACTGATATGTCCACCACATGATGATTATGTCTACTACATGATGACCTCCCTCAGCTGATGTTACTGGGCTTTTTTTGCATACTCACCAAGTTTTCCGCATTCAGGTTAGCAAGTGAGATATCGTGTGTGTGTGTGTGTGTGTGTGTGTGTGTGTGTGTGTGTGTGTGTGTGTGTGTGTGTGTGTGTGTGTGTGTGTGTGTGTGTGTGTGTGTGTGTGTGTGTGTGTGTGTGTGTGTGTGTGTGTGTGTGTGTGTGTGTGTGTGTGTGTGTGTGTGTGTGTGTGTGTGTGTGTGTGTATATATACACGCACATATTCAATATATTGTTATGGCTGTGGAAATTCGCATTACACCATAAAGGGCCCTCAGGTGAGATATCTTCATAGGTACATGTGTAGTTAGCCCAAACCCGTTGTATCGAGGGAAATTTATGTGATTCATCCGGGCTGCGACGCTTTGAGATAGCTGTTTTTTCTTTTCTGTCGTTATTTTGAACCAACCACGTCTCAACCGCCATCGCACAACAACCACCTTAACCACCATGCCAGCCATCATCACCAACTACAACCACGCTCCAACCCGCAGACAACAACCACAACGCCAACCCTCACCACAGAAGACCCTCCACCACCTTCGCCTTTACCTTCACGAATTTATCCCACATCATCGCTTCTACGGCCATTCCCACACCACCTGTGAACACTGAATGTCGGGCTGTCTCGGGCCCGTTCGGCGATTGGTGCCAAACGCTCCGAACCGCGAGCGCGAATGGAGGCCTTTCCGAGGGGAAAATTCAGATCAGAAACGCTTCACGCCCACTTCTCCTCCGTCCAATTGGTGAGCACAGGGCGGCTTGGCCCCGCCTCCAAGCGTGTGTATGTGAAGTCTGTATTTGCAAATTTTAGGATCAGGAGAGGTTCACGCCCATTTTTGCCCGACCAATGGCTGACCGGGGGGGGGGGCGGCATGGCCCACCTCCAATCGCGTTCTGATCCTAAAATTTGCATATTGGCTGCTCCTGCCGCCTATAAAAAGGCGAATCGAGCGAGTTGGGTTTTGGAGTTTCTTGGAGAGTGTCGTCGAGAGGTTGCTCTTGGGAACAAGGAGCGTTGCGTTGGCGGAGTTGAGTGCGCGCGGTGGAACTGCAAGCAAGGGAACTCAGGTCCGAGGCAAGAAGGATGGCGGTCGGCGATGAGGTTGCGGTGTAGGGGATCGCTCGGCTCGTCGCGGGACCCAAGCCAGCCAGCCACTCCCCTCCCCCAGGGCATCAACAATTCCCCCTTTCCCCCGCGCTGAGATAGTGCAAAAGGGGGCCCCGTTCCCACCCCACCCCAAACGTGGTGCCAACGAAACCTGCCAAGGGGCATGGAGTCGGGGCACAGCGGCGCGGCCACATTTGCGGCTTGCCCGTCAACACGTCACGAGGATGCGGGTAAGACCTCCCCGGTCTCGCGGACCTGGCCGCTCCTCCAGGTCACGCGCACATTTGGCCTACGGGCCTGTCTGCCTCCTTGTCTGTGAGGGTGGCTTCTTTCCTTTGCTTTTGTGTAAATGTGTGTTGGCGCCATCTGTGAAGTAAAACTGTATAAGTGTTGCCGTGTGTGCGCGTAGTCGGTTTTAACTCTTACATTTGCTTACAAGCACGAAGGCGGACCAAGACGGACTGGTACAGGTGGGTTCGGCATTAACGTGAGAAGAACCCATGGCTCAGGATGACACCTTGCAGGAAGACCCTCCCCTGCAATTAAACCCAGAGGTAACATTGGGGGCGTCAGCGGCGATGCATGAGGCTCCGCCAAGGCCACTTGACATGAGCCAGTTGGTGGAGATACTGGCAAACATGCAAAACCAACTGAAAGGGGATTTTCAAAGTCGAATGGACGCGAATGCGCAATAAATGAATGAAAACATGCAAAACATGAAAAACGAATTGAATGAAAATATGCGAACACTGAGAGGTGATATGCAGAGTATGGGAATACACTTGCAAACACAAATGAAGGCAGACCAGGAAGAAATGAAGGCAGAGCTGGCAAAGGTGAAGGGTGAAATGCAGACCATGGACCGGAAAATGGCGGCGTGGTTTGAATTTGGAAAGCACGTGTCCCCATGTGAGCACGTGTGCGAAGCTCCGCATGCTGCGCGCAGCGAGTGGAATTCGCGGGACGCGCGGAACGTGGCCCGATGACGCCGCCGGGCCAGTATGCGAGTGACGTCGGCAGGGATCGTGCAGCATGAAGGCCAGGTGAGAAAAGCCCGGCTCACATGGTGGATGGCTCGGAAACGGACGTGTAATGCGATCGACGTTACGCTTCCAATTATCGCCCGAATGAAGGGGACGAGCAAGTTGCAAACCGCCGCCCTGGCGATGCAAGGCCTACTGAGCCTTTGCATGAGTACCCGATCCCCGGCCAGGATGTAGCGAACATCCTCGTCGTGGGCAAAGGAGCACTAGTTAGGGGAGGGTTTAGCGTTAGAGAGACCGGCCTCATGGGGTTTGAGCAGTCCTCTACGGGGCCTGGTAAAATCAGTTAGTGGGAATTTAGATTAGAATTTAGAAATGGATTGAAGACATGGTATGTGTAGTGGGGACGTAGCTTAGTGGTAGAATTAAATGGAACGTGCATTAGAATAAGGGATGACAGGGAGCACGAGCTTAGTTCGGGGGACGTAGCGAGTAGAGTGTCAGAATTGATGTGAAGAAAAAAGAAAGAGAGAGAGAAAAATTTACAATGAGTGAACGTGGGTCAGCGAGCCCAAGTGTAAGTGGAGTGAATGTTGAATGCATGGTGCGAACGAATGATTCGGGGGAGGAGTGAATCCCACCCAAGGGAACCCAGGGTTAGTGTAATGTTAGTTAGTGGGTTCGTTAAATTAACCAAAACGGATGTCGGTTTGTTGTTGGCGTCGAACGAAGGCACGAAACCTTTTTGTAGGGTGCAGGAGTCTATTCACCGGCTGGAGCGTGGCTGTTGAAATGTGCGCACTGAGTGGAGGGCCCCCTGGGCACCGAAGTAGTCGGCCAGAGTAGGCCATAGGTCCAAGGGACCGAGTTAGTGTAATGGGCACAGGCAGCCCACAGAAACTGGACCTGGAGCACCAAAATGCCACGTGGGCATTGAAGGGGACACTGCCAAGGGCATTCCCCACATTCATAAGGAGTAGGTAGGCTCGGAGACAGCCTCAGCGACACGGGGGTGCTGAAGTTCGAGTTTGGCAGATGGGTATCCCTGCCAATGGAGCCACACTGCCCAGCCACGAAATTGTGCAAGAGCACGAGAGAAAATGTGTGGGCCGTGGAATTTTGTGGGGAAAAAAAAAATTAAAATTGATGATCTTAATCAGAGCTCAGGCCAATCAGATGAAAATATGACAATTTTTCAGACAAAAATTAATGATTTAAGAAGTTTTACCTTGAGTTGACCTTCGACCTTTGACCTCAAAAATAATTGCTTTCCCAATTCAGTGACCAAATATACAAATTATGTTCAACTTTCAAGTCAATCGGATGAAAAATGACGATTTTCGAAATTTTACCTTTGACCTCAAAATCAAAAGACATCAGTTGTGACTACCTCTATTATATGTGAAGTTTCATGATGATTAGTTTGGAATTTTTACCTGTAGGCAATTGACAAACAGACAAACAAAGAGCTAGAATAACAAAGTCGACCGACCATTGTACCAGTACTTGAAAAATCTTCGATTTTCGCAAGTAACAAGAAAGATGTCTTGCAGAGCACGACCCGTGCGAAATCCAGAAAACAAGGTAGACTTTAAAAATAATTGGTGGTTGAATTCAGTGACCTGATATGCAAATCCTCTTCCAATTTCAAGACAATCGGATGAAAATTGCGTATTTTTGGGATATCACCGATGCTGTCGACCTTTTGGCCGATGTTGACCTCAAAAATATTTGGTTGAATTCACTGACGTGATGTGCAAATCCTCTTCAAATTTCAAGTCAATTGGATGAAAATTGATGATTTTAGAAATTTGACAAAGTTGTTCATCTTTGGCCAATGTTGACCTTTTGACCTCAAAATTAAAAGGCTTCTTGATTTTGACCAACTCCACCGTTTCGTGAAGCTTTGTAAAGATCGGTTTAAAATTGACCTGTATGTGATTGACGTACAGATAGATCAGACAAACAGACAGAATCACAGACCAAATGAACCAATATACAGAACTAGCGAATCTTCGATTTTCGCACGTAACAAACAAACAAACAAACAAACAGGTAAACGGACCCAATTGTGATTCCTTCTCCTCTGGCGAGGGTAACAATTTAAATATTGATGGAGTACAGTATAGCCATTAAAAGTTAGAGGAATATTTTGACAAGAAGACAAGAAATAGATGCATCATTCTTGATAACAGTGTTGAATGCAAGTCCATCAATGTCTTTGTTTCAGAAAGTATTTCATAGGTTCATGTAAGAACAGGATTTGAGTTGGAATGAGGAGTGGAATAAAAACAAGACGAGGCATGCCAAGTCAGTGTAAAGTGGTGTGGGGAGAGAACAGATTACATTCTTCATGTTCCCTGTACCACGCCCAGAATGGACGGCAGACAGCACAGGATCGACCTGTCTGCACGAACAAGACTATTGTATTTTAACAGAAGTCTCAGCTCAGAATTGTCGCATATTATAAGATTAGACATCTGAGTAAGGGTTGATCTCGCCTTGAATTATGTGCTATATTATTAGTATTATTATTATGATGATTTATCTGACATTTCGAAATGTAAATAATGAGCTTATTACTAACAGTTCATTCGATTTAAAGTTTTATTTTGATATAAAGTTTTCAAAGTGGACTCACAATGAAGTAAAATAACTTTTGAAACTGATTCCAAAAAGACATTCCTGATTGCTCTCATTTGGACATCAAAGCTTCAAAACTTTATACATTCCTTGAAGTACTGCATACAAGAACGATCATATTAATGCTGTCCAGATGTTTCATCAATCCCTCGATAATTTACGATGTAAACTGAAAAGCAATCATCATGGTGTTGCATCCTGAAAGCAGGTGCACCTGGACTTCTTAAAAAGTTTACCTTTGTCTATGTTGACAATGATAGTGATTGGGGAGGGGGAAGAACAGCATGTAATTATTAATTTACAACTGTATCAGATGATTTACCTGTTTGTAAATGATAGTACGTGTAGAAGAATTGAATATCTTTTACCATTGAATACCAGTTTCAGACAAAGGTGTAAAATGGACTGAAATTGACTGGAAAGTCTCCTTTAGGAAATGGACAAGTTTCCTTTAGGTTTTCATCAAAAACGACTCACCTTCCGGAGGCCAGGGAGTTCAGCGTCAACCATTTTATTGAGCTCTACGATGTTGACCTTATACTTATCCCCTTGCTGTCCTGCGTACGAGTGAAACACACTGATCAGTGTGTCCATTGCCGTCTCGAGGCGGGTGGCCATTTTGTAGCTTGATTATCTGAGCAGAAAAGAATTGCATATGTCATTCCCTTCTCTACATTCGCACTCATTCGTTTTGGTAGAATCACTGTCGCTTATGAGTCTTGCTTTGAACGAGTTTAGCTAGGTATTGTAAGTTTGTTTGATTTCTCTCACCCAGCACCGTTGCTCATCAACATTCTGCCTTTGAAGGAATATACAGTGAAGAATTGTTCACCTACATGATCTCTTCAACCATTTATAATTGCCTAACATGACACGAAACATGTCCACCAGAGTGATTCTTCATCCAAGTTAACATCGTACCCAAAATTACATGAAAAAGGGACAAGGGAGATGTTATGAGAAAGCACAACTTACCAGCAGACAGTGGAGACACAAAGGTTGTGACAAGACTTGGATGGATTCCACTCTGACATGTATGTGATCCATGTTATATAGGTATCTGTATAATGTATGCACTGAGCAGGTTGAGTCGACAGGTGCGATAACCCGCCCTCTAAGCTTTGGGTGTGTCCCTGAAAAAGCAAAAAAAAAAAATTTTGTGTCGCAAAGCTGTTTTGCAATTTCCACTTCTCGAAGATTTTTAAACTTTCATTCCTTTTGATGTCACTTATTTAATTTCCTGCGTCGGAGTGGCCAGGGTTGTAACCCCGAGCCAAGAAACCACTTCGGTAGACCCTACCCACTGTATAGAGCACGGTGAATGATCAATAATTATTTAATATGACTGTAAAGCAATCGATCTGAAATGAACTTAATCAATAAACTCACATTTACAGTAACTACAACAGGGAACTTGATATGTCATCACATGACACATTGATGAACACATGTTATTGCGTTCATTTTGTTCATGATATTCCTTCCACTTCTGCAAAAAAATTAAAGGTTTCTTTCCTGTGAAGAACCTGATTGGATCAGGAACCGAAGTCTATGGACAGGATGGATCAGGTACACGATTCCTCTTTGTCATTCTTCCTTAACTGTCTCAGATTAGTTTCTGGCACTTTTCTCTTAATAGTTTCAACGTAACGCCTTCTGTACCTCGTAAGTTGTTAAGTTGTCTGTCTGTGACATCTACATCATTTATTTCTGCATTTGTCTTGTACTTTCATGCTTTTATTCAATTGAAAAGTACTCTTCATATGATCTGCACTAGGGTGTTCCACTTTTGCAAAAGTAGTTGCTGGAATGAAGCACTATGTGCCTATCGATTCTACTAGTGAAGTTAGGTAATCGAACAAAGTTTGAAAATTTTCCCGCCTTTTGGCAGGCATTTTGAAATTTCAGGAAAAATCCATATTTTTGGAAATAATATTTATTTTTGAATATTTAAAAATATATATTTCTCTGTGTTTAGATGGCCGAATGCACTTCAGCAGGCACCATTATGATAGTAAATACCCGTAAATATTATCCACAAACTTGTCCCGACATTTTGAGAAGGGGTTGCCATTTGGGAATTTCACTGAAAATCCCATATTTTGACAATTATTGCACGGCACATTGTTAGGCATTTGCAGAATATCAGTCATAGCGTTTTCATAAAGACATTATTAATGACAAATGAGAGCATGATCAATTAATTATGAGAACAACCAAATATGTTTTAAGCGACATGGTTTTCATATATGACAACATAACAATCTAGCAAACAAGCAACCACACAGATATCTTATAGAGAACATAGCGTTTGTTTTGTATAGTCTGGGTAAAGCTTCCTGTGCTCTTCCACGCACTGTAGCAATGCTTGACGTTGTTTCTCATCATTGCACATATGAATAAAGTCAGACACGAGCTTAATTCCTCTTTCAGCGAGATCATTTATGACACGCAAAGAATTAGCACTTTCGCAAAATTTCCTGTAACTAGCGAACTTGTCCCACATAGCCACAGGAGCCCTGACCATTGGTCAGTCAAGGTTTATCTGCAATTACACAATAATAAAAATATATATTTCATTAGATATACACAAAATACACGATTTTCACTGAATTTCCAAAATGGCAACCCCTTCTCAAAATGTCGGGACAAGTTTGTGAATAATATTTACGGGTATTTACTATCATAATGGTGCCTCCTGAAGTGCATTCGGCCATCTAAACACAGAGAAATATATATTTTAAAAATATTCAAAAATCAATATTATTTCCAAAAATATGGATTTTTCCTGAAATTTCAAAATGCCGGCCAAAAGGCGGGAAAATTTTCAAACTCTGTTCGATCACCTAACTTCACGAGTGGAATCGCTAGGCACATAGTGCTTCATTCCAGCAACTACTTTTGCAAAAGTGGAACACCCTAATCTGCACCTTAGTTATTGGTTTCTCCATTTTCTCTTAATTCCAAAGAGATTATGTGGCTTGGCTCATCTTACAGCATTCCACAATAAGGGCGATGTCCCTTTGAGTTCCGCACAGAAGGGGAAGGTAAATGGAAAGGCTAGAGTTGACTTAATGTTGATAAAGAATTACAGCAACAGAGAGAAGACATGATATAGAAGTCATGAGAATGTCAGTGTTTACATTTACCTTTGAACAGATTATTCACCCATTGGACAGAATGGTTGTCGTCAGATTGCAGGTGTGTATTTTGAGATGCCATAATCCCACTGTGTGTGTTGGTTTAAAGCCAGGTTCATGGGGTTGGGGGGAATAAATCACACGGACATTGTATCCAAAAAACACAATCGCTTTATTTACTCGTTTTCTTGAAGAATGGTTCGAACAACACTGGAATGAGTAAAGCTCTCCTCCTCTCTCATCATCCGATCACATTTATACTCGTCACTCCACTCGTTTCAATTTTCAAATGCTTTTGTTTAAACCCCTAGACCCAGATAAATCGGCTCAATTTCATCCCAAGCTTCAGATCCCACCTCTACAATCACAAAACAAACCCCCGGAGGTTTAACCCCAATCAATGCTAGACCGCTTAGTCAACGCTCAATGTTTCTTCTGTTCGGTCTTCTTCAGATACTCCTCGAAGAAATCATTACAAGCGATGGTAAGCGAGGCAACGAGAGACACGTACTCGTTGAAGTCGACTTCTCCATCCTTGTTTTCGTCGAGTTTGATCATCAGATCGTCCAGAAACTTTGGATCCTTTTGTTTCTGGAACACAAAATCATTCCCAATGAACATTGCTCCACTGGGAAGTCTGAATCCAGTGTTATGCACTTAAAGGAGCCCTAGTTTATCATCTCTTGCAGTAATTGTCAATGTTTCTGTTGTTCAGAACAATATTACATTCAGCATGTTCTTCATCATGTATTTCAATTCATTATAACCATTAACTAGCATGTTTGTGGGTGGTGTTGTGGTATTAGGTCATGTGAGGTGATTTTCAAATGCATAGTCATGACAACATACTTCTTGCCTAAAGATCCATTTGTAAGTTGTTGAAGTTCTGACTATTGAAGGCGAAAAAGTTGAAGTTTTATCGGTGGACAGAGGTTATGTTTTTATCCTTCTCTGTCTTTTGGGATTCACTAGATATCCGTTATTGTCGGGTTTTCCGTGTGTGTGTGTGTGTGTGTGTGTGTGTGTGTGTGTGTGTGTGTGTGTGTGTGTGTATGTGTGTGTCTGCTACGCGAGGCTCCACAGCACAAGCCAGCAAACCGATTTCGATGAAACTTGGCGAACAGGTGCCAAATGGGCTGGGAGTGTGCCCGTTTGAGTTTCGTTGCTAAGCAACCACCCGTTGCTATGCAGCGGCTGAAAAACCGCATTTTAAGAACCCAAACGGTAACTGACGTAGCGCGGCTTCTTTGTTAGTTAGAGCGACCGGACCAACTCCTGCCTATTCCTTGCATCTCCATCTAGTTATCGCGACAGCATAACGTTCCTCTATCTCTCATAGTTTCCGAATGGCAGCCCTCCGAATGCGGAAAGGTGGTGATCCAGAGAATATGTTAAGTGACCGTCACCTAGGAAACCGTCGAGGGCGGAACGTTCAAATTCGGTGTATGGATAGAGATTAATAACTACTGCAAAATTGAACCGCCGCATTTTTCCAGATTCGATCACCAAGGGTGTCGCGGCTGAAATACGCAAAATTCGAAAGAATACTTTTTCTCGACCTACGTTCACTATTTTCAATACTTGTCCTACAGTTTTGAATGTGGAGAAACGATTTTTGATTTAGGTTTTATTTTTCAAATGGTAGTCCTGTGAGGAGTGCCAGTTGGCAAAATACGCAATAGGAAAAATCTTGCCAGGCAGAGGAACAATTGTATGTGAACCAATACGTCTTGGCAATGAATCTTCGTCGGTGGATCGGTCAGAATGAAAAGCATCGTATCCAGCGCTTCGATCCTAGCGAATCCCTCGTCGCCTATCGGCTTGTCTGTCTGTTTGTCTGTCTGTGAGTGAGATATCGCAAAAAGTTATGGACGGATTCAGATGAAACCTTGATGAACAGGTTGGGTTTGTGACGAGGAAGAGTTAATCAGATTTTGGTGAAGATCCTGATCTGGCCTTTCAATGGATACAAAAACGTCAACTGTTCAGCCTGGTGGCGGTATGCGCTGTACCAAGTTTTTAAAAAAAAATTATTATTATTATTTTCTTCGTGCAATTGCTTTTCATTCCTGTATAATGTTGCCGTGTGGCTGGCAGGATAGCTCAATGCGAGGTAAATGCCTTTGGGCCGTCTAATCTTGGTTCGATTCCTGACCTGACTGCAAACTGTCGGATTGGTGCATCAGATGGGTGTTGAAACTCTGTGTCCCTTCTGCTTGCATTTGCTGCTGGACGTCCGGCGTCTTTCACAAGAGTGGACCATTGTGTGCCGGCACCCTGGCCACATCCCAAATTCCTGTCCTGCTGGGAAAGACAATGGCTACCGATCATCTTATTCTCTGCCGAGAGGCTGCTTCGGCAGCACCAACGGTCTGGAGAGGGTATGGACATTGGATTGAATGTTGATTTTTCGAGGTATGGTCTACTCCTCCATCTGCAGCTCCTCCATCAGCATGAGATGTTGTAAAAAGAAACCGGCCAACATCATCTCATCATACAGACCTCTAAAGGGATTCTACAAACGGTGTCTCGAATTAGGAAAGCCATTTATGTCACACAACTGCTCAGAGCTGCCTAGTTTTGAGTTTTATTCCTGCCGGAGAGGAACGTGACCGAAAATAAAGAGCGACAATTGTTTGCAATCCACGTCCCCTTCCGATGTGATCTTTTCGAAGTTTAAAAAGGGCATAACTCTGTGAAAAATTGACGGAGCGCCCTGAAACTCGAACTTGTTCTGTAACTTATCATAATACAACCACGGACCGAGTTTTAGTTGAATATGTTAAAGGGTATATAATGGTTTATGGCCGGATTTCACAGTGAAGTGACTTCCGTAGACGTGCGTGTGGAACCTCTCACACCCGTAGATTACTGCAAGTACAGTAGTTTGCGTTCATTGTTGGTATATCTGGTTTCACCGTCACCGAGCATCCTCGAAGCAAATTCCATTGGCTTGCCATTCTAGCATAGAGAAGTGCATCGATGTATCCACTTGCATGACGGTGGGGCCGTGCGGATCGAAGTAGTTGAGCGTTGTCTGGCGGCAGATTAGTTTTTTTTTATCAAGTCGAATGTTTGTTGTTATGCCTGGTGTTGGCTTAATGGCTAGGGTGGTGGGCTTGGGATGCTAGGGCCTTAAGATCAAGACCTGTTGGTTGCGGAATTAACACCAGGTGGGGTTGACTCAGCCGGTCATTCTTCCGAGGTCAGCAAAAATGAGTACCAGCTTGCTGGGATGATTGAGCCATTCGAGTATTCTGTGTCGGGGTGGTGACCCGTCCAGGATTGTGCCCATTATCCCAGGAGACTACTTTGGCAGTACTGATGCTCAGTACAGAGTATGGTCCCAATGGATTAGATGGATGGATGGGGTAAAAGTCTGAAAAACCACAGGTGGGATGGATGGAGAGATGGACAGGTGGAGAGAAAACCTATAGTCCCCTCCCAGTGTTTCGAGGGGACAAATAAACTAGCTCGAGTTTGTTGTCACACGATGTGTCACTTAATGCATCATTTGGAATTATTTTGAAATAACACGTAAAACTACCTCAACCACCAGCGATCCTATTGGCACTGAAGAACTGATTGTATATTTCTCAAGAGGTCATCTACGGGCCAGGAACATGGTCCCAATGATATTCCAATACGACGCAGGTATGCCGGCCCGAGCTGGAACTTGTCCTTTGTTTTAAGTTCGATGTCGTGTATTCCTTACAATTATAGGCTGGACACATATCGAACCGCCAAGCCCCACAGTGATGTCAATGCAGTGTCTGAAAGGTGCAACAAGGCAAGGAGAACAGCCCACGAGGCTATGACACAGCGAGACACAGCGAGGAGGCGTGAAGAGGCACAATGTCGAAGGGATTTCATTGGTGAGGTTTCGAGGGAGGAGTGGAGACTCAGCTCGGTGCCAGATTAGGGCGTTGGTCGGATGCAGCTGTGGATGATGGAAATTGTGATTCAAACTTAAGTTAATAATTATTTTCTCAGTTCAAACAATATGGTCGTGCTTTTGTTGAAAAACCGTTGGAGGAACAGGAATGGAAGATTGGAAATGGATCAGTAATAAGAGTTTTGTTAATTAAGCAACAGTTTCTCTTTACAAATCCATCTCGGAAACGATGGCTGTCGAAGGTGTATCACACATACATTGGTTGATACCTCATACCTGTATAGGTATGTATATATATATATATATATAGTATCCCTGTGTCGTAAGAGGCGACCAGGGTTGCGTCAGGAAGGGCATCCGGCGTAAAACATGTGCCAAATCACGATGCGGATCATACGGATGATCCGCTCTGGCAACCCCTTACGGGAGCAGCCGAAAGAAGAAGAAGATATATATATATATATATATATATATATATATATATATATATATATATATATATATATATATATATATATATATATATATATATATATATATATATATATATGCCTTGATGATTGGCTCACTGCACTTTTTATTTATTTATTTTGTTTGATTTTATTTTATCTTATGGTTGTAACCTTCACTGTACAATTGCTTGATCATTCACAAGCTATTCATACATTTGTTTTCCAGTAAAGATTTCACGGAGAGTTCGAAAACAGAAACTGATATTCAGTCCATTCGATATTTCGAAGCATTATTTCATCACATTGCTCCATAACTGGGTTGAGTTGTCTTATCCTGGAATAGTTGTTAAATTATTGTGTTGTAACAATTCTTATCTCCGCAGAAGGTCTCCCATCGCAATGTTTGTCATGGTTCAAAATGTCCTCGGAACGAGATGCTCACGACGGTCCAAGAAACCCCGACCTCTTGTTTTTCAACACGTACAGTATGACTAATTAGAAAATAAATTTGTTATAATTATATGTCTGATTCTGCGTTGAAAGATTAACAAGAACATCGATTTTCTTGGAGTATGGTGCCTGGTTCCTCAAACTTTTTAACTCCCCACGAATGGACATTGGTGTGAATATCTGAACATCTGCAAAGATGTGATGTCTAAAGTTCATAAACCCATTCGACGTGCTTTTATTTTGAGCTGTCTAGCGTGGGTTCGAATCTCGACCGAGCTATCAACTGCCATCCTGGTGTGGCGCAGGCATCGACGTGCGTGCCGTCCCACGGATGGGCGTAAAGCCGGCTGTTCCATCTGTCGGCACTGGTTGCTACTCGTTAAGTATCCCACGGCGTCCTACGTGAAGAGTAGGTGAGCAATCGCCGGCACACTGAACAAATTACAAATCCCTTCCCCCGAATGAACAGGGAGGTGCACTGCATCAGAAGCACAGCTGTTGCCCAGTAATGCTGCAACCAGCAGAGTCCAGCATGTATTCGCTAATAACACCAAACCCCATGATGGATTGGACTCAACTTCACCATGAGCGAGAATACAAGGATGCTTTACCTTGGTGAAGCCTTTCAGCTCGTTTTGCAGCAGCAGCTTCAGCTCGGAGGTATTGAGCTTGTACTTGTCACCCTCCTTTCCGGAGTACGAGTGAAACACACTGATCAAAGTCTCCATCGCTGACTCCAATCGAGATGCCATCTTTCGTTGTCTTCACTCTGTCCTTTCACTGTCATGGATGGACACACAGCGTGGGGATCAAGTTGGACAGGTTAGCATCGCAAGCTATGAATTGATTACCCTTACCTTTCAGATCAATGAGCATCACATCATGACCAGAGAGAACCCACTGATCGAAAATACAGGATGGATAACGCAAAACTACAGGTAGACAAGGTAGACATTTTAATAAAATCCAAAAAGCTCAAATTATTTTTCTTCAATCAGGCAGTACTGGATGTCAAAGAGACAAGATGTAATGAAAAGGTCAATTTACAAGATTGGAAAAAAATTAATCTTTCCAGGCAGGATCGACCTTTGTGTTGTTTTGGTGTCAGGAGAGGGGATAACGGATTCCAAACAACTCACACTCAAAACCAAAGAGAAATCGGTTTAACTACCAGCATGCAGGACGGTAAACACTGATTAATACCGATACAAATCAGAGTAAAGAAAGCACAATGAGGTCTGTCAATGCGAGAAGTTTCCGCCAGTAAAAGGGTCCATTAGGGGTTAAATAGGAGCGCTCCATTAAAAACTAAAAGCTGGGGGAAGCAAGTGGTAAAGGAAAGCAGAAGGTTTGGGATGGAGGGAATCTGTCCGAAAAGCGGGGAGTTTGGGAAGTGGAGAGATGTCCAACGTACAAAGAAGTCGCAGGATACGAAGGCCAAAGAGTAAGCACAATGTCGATGGTGTGCGAGGGTTTATATATATCTAGCTACCCTGCCTTCCCGCAGTGATGCTGCAGGGGCGAGGGAGGGGATGTCAGCAGGCAGGGGCGTTGGGGGATCAGAGAAGGGGGGCTCGGATTGAGCGGAGAAGCCAGAACGAATGCAAGGAGCTTTAACCACGTGATGGTGGGATTCTGATGGGGTTTTGAGAACTGCAACATGTGCGGGGCTGTGGGTGTGGCACTGGTTACAGTGACTATACTGCGGTGATTTCATACATCAATTGCAGTAACTTGTCCTGCCTCGGTTCATGGAAACTTCGGTATGATATCATTCTTAAGGCTTCTCGTGTGTCCGTTTCCATTTGTTTGTACGGCTGAGTGTGACATTGGCAATAAAGTACAAATGAATCGATTCTACAATGCATCTCTGACTTGCGGCGTCGCCTGGCCAATGAAAGAGGAGATGTCCAAGAAACGATGGAAATGTTAGGGCTGGACAGTGGACATACACTGAGCCATTGATATCCCACATCCCCGCAGAGCCAACACCCAAATTCAGTACAAACACCAGATGGACCACGAGGTCCACGGTGTTATGAGCCCCTTGTACGGGCGACCGCATAACCAAATTGAACCTGTGAATCTTCTCCCTCGAAAGTTGAATTTTAACCTGAGATTCCTCCCCTCTGGTTCTCCTGCTCCGACATCTCTCTCTGTTCCGTTTCGCCCAACTGCACATACACTTCCCCGGTGCTCCACGCCACATCTCCATCAAGCTTCTCCTTCCCAGAAAGGCTGGGCTCCTAGATCTGGCCCAACCAAACCTCTGTACATTACTAATACGTCTTCCTTTACCTCGAAACAACATTGAAGCTCGTGGAAGAGCAAACAAATGTCATACGAGTCTCTGGACGAAGAAAGAGGAACAAGCCACGTCGGGATAGAGGAAGTTTACTGATGATTTCTTTACACTGAAGCTGCCTTGACACGAGCAAATAAATGATGTTCCTCCATCGAAAGCATGTCCTCTTTGCAGAAATGGATGGATATTCTTGACATCAGTGGTTTCTGCTACAATCACTTCTCAATGAATTTCCTGTTAAACTTCCTGTCGTTTCACTCACCAGGAAATAGACCCTATTCATGTTTCATTGTCCACTTCCTACTACTTCATACTGTACTTTCTTACATTGAATTCCATTGATTTCTTCCTCTCCTACTTCATAAGAGGTCATCCTTTTATTTTTTTCAACCATTTATTTAAAACTAGGCTGCACAGTACTAATTTTTATTCCCATGAACACCTTCCCAACCCCATCCCAGAAGCCCCCCCAGTATAACTTACTCGGTGCTGGTCCCTCGTTCACTACGTGGAGGATTCTGACTGACGGTATAACAGGCATCTCAAATGAAAATTTTTTAGAATACTGTGCAAAAGAACTGAGGAGGATTGATGTAGATAGGGAACAGGGGCACATCTTGAGCCATATTACTCAATAACGTATTGTTACAAAATTGGTGATTTTGTGTTTCTCGTTGGTTTAAATTATGTAATATATCTACATCACGATGATTTCATTAAAGATGTAATTATTACATAATTGGGACATACCAGGGTAAAATTTCCCCATTTCCTGTGCCAGCCATTAGTCTGGGGTCAACTGGCTGACTGAATGGTGGGCTGGCTGGAACGGGGACTGAGGGTGCAAGATAGACAGAATGGATGTAAGGAAATGTACGAGATAGATTCAGGAGGGGGAATGAACTCGACATTCAAAGAAAAGAGAGAATTCTGATTGGAGATTGAGATACAAGCCATTGAAGGAGAGTCACGTGGACATTGTCGAGGAAGAGCTGAAGATTCAGTGTGAGGAGTCAAGTGACTCGTGGTGTATGCCTAGTGTTGGCTTAATGGTTAGGGTGGTGGGCTTGGGATCATCGGATCCTGAGTTCAAATCCCACTCGGCTGTTGAATTAATACCAGGTGGGGTTGACTCTACCTGTTTTCCTTCCGAGATCGGCAAAATGAGTGTCAACATGCTGGTATTCTGTGTCGGAGTGGCGACCCGTCCAGGATTGTGTCCAATAGCCAAGGAGACTGCTTAGGCAGCACCAATGCTCTGCACTGAGTATGGTCCCATTGGATGGATGGATGGAGTCAAGTTAGAATGGAGAGGAGGTTTGGCTGATGAAGAGATAGTTTTGAATTGGCGATGTGCATCCTCGATGCATTAGTCCTGTGCATCAATGCTGTTGCTTCTGTGTCGCTCCCACCTGTAGACCCACTCTGGCACTTTACGTACTTTGAAAATGTGGTAGTCTGCCAGCCATCGCTTCTGTGTTGCTACCGCCTGCACCTACGAGACCGTGCCACCAATGAGGCGTTGCTCGTGCTTTGGACGCCCTCTTACGTGTAGCTACAAGACATTGTTGCTACCATGGTGATCTGCATCGGGAGTTCTGGTCATCATCATCGCAGTTCTTCAAGCAGCCTCTGCTGCTAATGGGTCACCTCTCCCTCGACTTGCTTTCCTCCAGGTATTTCCCCGTTTATTTCTGCTCCAGGAATCCTCTTCTCAGGCCTGTTCCTTATCATTATTATTTATTCTGCTATTTATCCTTCCTCCTTTGATTTTATTCCTTCTTCAAGTTCATTAGCTTCTCCTGGTGACTAATAGCATTCCAATTCGTGATTATCATTGGTTATTGCCCAGCACACATGGAGCGAAAAGCAGGGTTCAGCAATTGGTAACTGCTTTGGAAACTTATTGTTTTTGAGGATGTTATAAAGGACACAAACAACAAGCACAAAGAACTAATGTAACAGACACTGTGGAAAATGGCGGTAAATTAATTAATTTATTTATGTGACTTTTACTCGTTTTATTTCATTTAAATTATTATATACTTGAAGACTGTAGAATACAAATTGTCTGTCTTAATAATTCCAAACACCTTCAGTTTTGCAGCACAGTAAACCCTCAAATATCATGGGGTTGCATTCCTGGAAAATGCCACGATAGTTAAAAGCAAGGGTCTGTGGGGAAGAGTGGGGTGGGGGGGGGGGGTTAGTTTATGGGTTTCGAGGAAATATAGAGAAAGTTCTACGGCAGCCAGAAATAAGCACATCATAATTGAAATAAACATGTAAATAAAATGAATATAGTCAAAAATAAACAAAAATAGGAGTTTTACCTTTTAAAGTTATTTCAAAAGGAGCGAGGTTTTTTTTTTTAATATAACAGAGAGATGGGTGAGGGTAAAGTATTGTGACGCCCACGGGACTTGAACAGTCCCGCCAACGTAGAATGAGCCGAAACGATGGAGGCGGTTTATTTATTTATAACCCAAAGATGGCGGTGCTAATCGCTCTACCGCAAACGGGACGAGGAAGGTGGCACGAGTCGCTTTTCACTGAGTTGATGATGTTTATTCCTCTAACCAGAAATAACAAGACTCGGCAAGAAGAGGGATCCAGGGCGATTCGACGGGATGGTGTGGGATCGGGCATGGGGAAAACACAGACAATTCCAATGAATATACAAATCTCAAACCCTCTAAGGCGCCAGGTACACACACACACACACACACACACACACACACACACACACACACACACACACACACACACACACACACACACACACACACACACACACACACACACACACACACACACACACACACACACACACAAAACGTAGCTATTCCTGGTGGTCAGGCTGGACCGTGGTGTGGACGCAACAGTCCCTGGATTGGCGTCGGACGAGCTGGCCTTGCTCTCGTCAGGGGGGGGCAGGAGAAACCGTGGTGCTGTCGACCTCCTGGTCTTGGCCCAAGTCCGCTCACAGCCGCCAGGGAACCAGTTCTGGTGCCAAATTGCGAGCAGGAGAGGGAGGCAGGTCCGCCCGCCGTTCGACCCCGTACTCCGAGCCAGCAGAACCCCAGAGCCAACCAAGGTGAGGCACAAGGCTCAGGAAGGCCTCGAGACACGATGAAAACCAGGCTCGAAAACAGCCCAACAACACAGCACCCTCCCAGCACAACAACCTCCACCGAAACAGTCTTTCGGTACCGATCTTCTTCCTCTTCCTTTTCGACCCCGAACAGAACCTTTTTATCCTCCCGTCCTCGTCACTTCCAATCGAGCCGTTTTATTGGCCCACCGCCGTCGCCTTCCGCCAATCGTGATCACGGGGCGGAGCCATCCGCAGCACTGTCCTGTGATGTCACGGCCAGCCTCCAGGGAATACTAAAAGGGGTTTACGCAGACACACTTACCTATCCCGTGTCCCTATCTAATTACGTGACAATTATCATTTCCCCCTTGAAGAAATGGACATTTACTAGACAACTTATCACCACTGAATTGCTACTTATTACATCGAGATCCTGGTACACTCGAACAGCATGGCATACCTAATTAAACATCCTAATTACCCTTTGAATGCATACCCCCCCTCAAACGTAACAGTATTACGTCCTCATACTGCCCTCTGCAGTAAATATAAAACACAAAACTTAGCTCAGGATGATGATGATGCTGCTAGATTGGGGAGGGTAGAGCTGTTATAAAGATGTGGATAGTAGAGCTTGTGATGGCTGTTGGAACATCAGGAACATGACAAAGTGGCCTGCTGCATTGCCACATAGAAGGGTAAAACGTTCCTGAACCACCTTGGGCTGAAGCAGATCTTACCTGCTTGGACAGGAAGACAAAAGATGGCATCCTCTTCCAAAGGAATCGTCTCGTCAGCGTTAAAAAAAACCTGCTCCGGCATAAATCCCTTCGCCTCGATTAGTTCCATGAGCTGCGGTTGATAGCTTTTCGCAGCATCGTGGTCCGCCATGATTGAACTGGAGCCTTCGGCCCTGGGTGCCTCGTGGAAACGTTGGTAAATCCACAGCGGTTTCTCTCACCAGTCCACTCACAGGAGTAAATCCGCAGTAGTTTGTCCCGTATCACCCGTCCACCAAAAGGCACTTTTTCTGCTTGGTCCTCCATCCAAACAATAAGGCTTAAAGTGCTTTTTTTCGTCCTTTCAATAAGAGGATCATGGGACTGGAATGAGACTTTTGCACTTTGTTCGGGGGAACACTTGTATGGATATTTGACTCCCGTTTACCGCACAGTTGATTCATTGATCCCGTAATGGTGGCACATCGATGCCGCACTTTGACCTTATCCCAACCGAACAACTCAATTTTTGTTTTTTTGCACAATGTCATAACCTTTCTCTAATTTTGGCACAACTAATTTTGTGCATCATTTTACGTTTGGACGCCATTATTAACAGTTATGTGTCCACTAGATCTTACAGATCTAGTATTTCAGGATATCCGTTTGTCATTTCCTGTTGGATGATGATTTGTTATTAAACTTAGCATCGTTCCCGTATGTAGGTCTGATTACTACAATCAACGGTGTACGAGAGACAACAAAAGGCTCGTAATGGGAGGCAATCGTACTTGCGGCCACAAACAATGGCTCATCTCAGGTCAAAATCCGTGATTGGCTGAAATGAAATACCACGATAACTAAATTGGAACACAATAGGCTGCCTGTGATTGGGGATATTAGAACCGTGATATTTGAGGGTTCACTCTATTTAATTAATGGTTAAATTAATGGTTCAATGGGGTGGTGTAAAAATGAAGGAACGGTATATGGGGTATCATGTTCGATGAAATTTCTAGTTTATTATTGTCATGCTTTTTTGTGTGTGATTGCATGTGGACAGTAAGTCAGGTCAGGTATGGGAGCATGTGCCGGAGTAGCGCGTCGCTGCGTCCACTTTCTGCCGGTACTCCCGGGGCCTCCGTCTGGCCATCCCCCAGGCAGATGCCTGACCCATCCCAATCTCCTTGAGATGTTGATCAATCTGCTGCAACCACGAAGCACGTGGTCGGCCCATTGGCCTCCTCCATTCATGAAGCTCCCTTGCTGAGAGAATCTGGTGAGCAGGATCAGCGTCAGTAAAACGAGCAACATGTCCATACAACCTCAGCTGAAACTCACGGACTATGCAGGTAACAAATCTCATTTGATTCTCACTCAGCAACCGCTTGTTGGACACAAAGTCCAACCAGCGATAGCCAAGGATTCTCCGAAGAGACCTGGTACCAAAGGAATTAAGTCTCCATCTCAGATCCCGAGTCAGAGTCAAAGTCTCACATCTCTAGAGCAAAACTGGAAGCACCAAGAACCTGAAGACTCGGACTTTCATCCTCCTGCACAGGTACTGACGGTGCCACAACCCATGATCTCGTGAATGCATTACTCCCGAGGCCCGACCCAGATGTTTATTGACCTCTGGCTCACAGCCAGCAGAGACATGAATATCAATGCCAAGGTAAATGAATCTCTCCGTGACCTCAACATCCTCACCGCAAAGAGGCACAGACAAGATGGCAGCATCCAAGATGTGATTGAAAGCCTGGATCTTAGTTTTGACCCAGAAAACCTGTAATCCCAGTGGCATCCTTGAGGTTGCGAACATCCAGCCGAGGCTGGGATGGTACCATTCACCCGAATTTAAACTGCAGCTTCAGAGTTGCTAAAACAAGCTTGTGGTCGGTATTGAGGAACTGATCACTTTGGTAGACCCTGCAGTTCTGGATCATCCTGCAGAGACCATCAACGAGCACATGGTCAATCTCCTTTGCCACTCCACTAGCGTTGGAATACCAAGTCCAGCGATGAGCTTGTGGGTGCTGAAACCAGGAACCAACGATCCTGAGTCCATGACTTCTTGCAAATTCAAGGAACTTAGTGCGATTCTGGTTCACAGTTCCAGACCCGTGGGCACCAACACACGTCTCATAACCATCCCTATCGGTTCCAGTCGATGCATTGAAATCCTCCAAGAAAAGAAGAGTATCTCGCCTGGGGCACTGATCAACCACAGACTCGAGCGTGGCATAGAATGCATCCTTCACGGTGAGATCACTCGCCTCAATCGGAGCATAAACAGAGACCAGGGAAACGACACCCAAGGAGTGACGAATCCTTAGTCTCATAATACGCTCGTTGACCTGTGTTACCTCAATTATCATTGGGGTCAGCTTATTGGACACAGCTACAGCAACTCCTTGGGTATGGTAACCAACAGAGTGACCAGACCAATAGTAGGTGTAACCACCCGCCATGATCTCGCCACGATCCGGTCTCCGAACCTCAGAGAGAGCTGCAATACCGATGTCCAAACGCTTGAGCTCAGATGATCACAGAGACAGGTGATCATCCTCTCTTAGGGATAGGCCATTCCAGGCCCCCACCTGAAGGGACCACATTAGGTTAACCCAAGGAGACCACTCCGACACACTCTACCGCAATCCAACCTGGGAAGGTTACTCTATCATCAAAGATTGGGGGTCCCTGGGGCTTTGCCCCAATCCCCTCATCCAGTGAGTTGCCCTGCGAAGGGCCCCTGCACCGGGGGTACTCCTCCGGAGTGGGATTTCAGTTTTCTTTGCATTTTTAGTGTTTTGCAGAGTGAATGGTTTTATGGTAGCCAGAGTACAAATCCTGGCACAAACCTCCTTAAAAAAAACGTAACCCAACCGCAGGAGGACGTCCGCAGATCCAGTTGAGCACTAGATATGGATGTGGCCGTTCTGTGACAAGGAACTCCTTCATCCTTTGACGGGTTTTGTTTTTAATCCTGCTGGGTGTCCATATCCAAACACCCTCCTCACCAGGAAACCTGGAGGGGGAGAGGGTTTAGTTGCTGACAAGTCACAGTTCACAGATCTTTGTGACATTAGCAAGTCACAGATCTGATCTGGCCTGACCTGACAGTGAGCGATTTGTTTCTAATCAAGGTTGTGTTATTTCCACTTCTGTGGTGCAGTTAGGTTCTACATTGAGCCATTTTGGAGGTTAAAGTGGACCCCAAATAAGTTTTTTTTTTTCTGAAAACCATTGAGAATCATCATTATTCATGGGCTAATTAGAAAGTAAAAAAAAAAATTACATTTTTTTTTTTTGCCATTTACAAAGTGTCGAAAAAAGCCCCCGGAGTGTTGATTCTCGATTTCGCCAGTGACGTCACATCTGGAAGTCAGATTGAATCAAACGGTGATGTACGTCGAGAAACAGTGCAGCCCGAGCTCGGAGTCCGATACCGATTCCACCGTCATTAGCCACACTGATGGTTCTCAGTTTGTTAAAACTGATCAGTGGGATTTTGAAGAAACTCTTGGAGAAAAAATTGGTGATGGAAAATCTTTCTGGGGGGTTGTGGAGCCATGTTGTTCGAGGCTTGTGTGAGCAATTCAGAGGAAGAAAGTGGAAATGTTCGTGATGATGAAAACGCTGGTCACATGATCACTTCAGCTCGGGAGGGTTTGATTTCCCGTTGCACTCACGGTTTATAAGGGAGGGATTTTGTATTGATTGATAAATCGGTTTATACATTACTCGATCAGAAATACCCGTCATCGCCCGACAGCACAGACACCGCCCAGGCACACTCGGACACGGCAGGCAAAATGGGTAATGAATGCTTTGGCCTAATGTCACAGGCTGACCAGGTGTCTTGGATGTTACCGGATCATCCCGTTTCACATACTTTACCCGGACGCCATTTGTGTCCGTGTCCCACCCTCTTGTCCGTGAGGTGTCGATGTCCCTCCTCAGTAGATGGGGGATTGTGGAGGAGGAATGTGGGTGGAGGGAGGGTATGAGATGGTGGTGGGTATTGTTTGGATGATGGTTGATAGGAGATTGTGGGGGGATGGTGGAGGGAGTTGGGATTGTGGGATTGTGATGGCTATTGTGGGGGTAATGGTTGATGAGGGATTGTGGAGGTGGAGTGGTGCCGAAGGTGGGGGATGAAGGGGGTGGGGGGGTACCTTAAAAGTTTTATCGTCTTCGGTCAAATCATCTCGAAGGAGCACGTACCTAAGGAGTATGTACTGTATGTACCCAGAGACAGTACGGATATGGCAGTCCACTTCTTGATGTGACGTCACGGCTCATCTGAAGAAGATTAAGGACGTTTTTACTGGTAATCGCAAATTTACCTACTTTGTAATTTGGAAATTGGACAAAGACATATCGTATCAATTTTGTGTAGGATATCAAAGGATAGATTAATGTTGAGATGGTCTGAGCGTTTGGGGTCCCCTTTAAGATAACCGGTATCTGCTCGACCCCTTCGGCTGTCTGGACTCACATTTATAAAAATTCCACCCTTTGGGAATTGCAAACTGTCACTCGGAGGTACGGACGATATCAACAAAGCCTCGTGATTGAATAGGAAATATTAAATAAATAACCATTCATTATTATTCAGTCATAAAACTGAAGGTGTGTGCTATAGAAAACATTGAGAAAATACCGTTACGGATCCGGGGTTCGCGGTTCACGCTCGGATCCCTCTCGAACGCCTGGTCCCGAGGCCACCCGGCACAAACAACTTTGTGTCACGGCGGGTTGCTCGGCACCCGCGAATGCCAATTCGTCAACCACGTCATCCAGTGTCCTCCGTCTAATATAACCCAATGTAAATAAAAATGTGCACTAATAAATTATAAAGATTGGGTACTTGTGGGGTTGTCTGAAGGAAGATCATGGTGGAGGATGAGTAAGGACGGTTAGGTTCTGGCGCACGATTCAAATATGATTTTGGCACAACATCTAAATGAGCTAGAACCCGCTTGCTCCGCACAGCGCATGCCACAAAGGTGATACAGAAGTATGATTACCCCCTAAGAAATACGGAAAACCTCTCGAGCCTTCACCAATGCATTGTATCACATTCAACCCACTACACAAGGGGAAGGGACTACTCTGGACTTAAACTATGGAAATAACTACTCGGGGACCTATACTGTAATTTGTGTGATTTTTTTTTTTGGCGTCAGTTCCGAGAAAGACAATAATACTTAAGGCATCTGTTGTACAAAGCAAAATAAAGTCAGATATCAAATGCTTTGAGTGAACCTTGACGAAATCAATAAAATAAATAGATAGATAATAATTTGTGTCAAACCGACCGATACCACCAGCTACACAGTGTTCACAGCCCCGAATAGGTTCCTGGGCCTGTTTGCCACGTTGCGATACTTGGGACTGTGGACTTAACCCGATGAAGCGCCAATAGGTGCTCGTGACCTACCTTATTTGGCCAAGCAACCGTTGGTCACGAGCACGGCCTGAGACACCTTTCCAAACTACACAACAACCCACGCCTAAACCATCAAACAAGTCAGCCAGAACTAGCAGAATTCAACCCTGAGACTAGGTATATTTATTAACAAACAAATGTTCAGGCAAAGGATTAGGTGAAGCAAAAACAATAGGAACAAGAAAAAGAGCAGACCCTCACCAGGACTTCTTTTGTGTGGTGTTTGTGTACTGGTGTGTGTTACGTAATTAGTAAGAGACATCATTAGAACTGCCACTTTATAACTGCTGCCAGCGATGACCGGGTACCAAGACGTCCCACTTTTATGCAACCCCGCTTTGATTGGACAACTGACCCTGACCCATGAATGTTTAAAAAAAAATAATTATTCAATTGAATTTAGAATGGGATTAAAATTAATGCAATTCAAATCAAATGGAAGACTAAATCGGTCCAGTCCTGCATTGGGAGTAATCAGAAGGAACCCGAACAAGCAAAAAGCAAAGATGAAGTCATTAGGAGGAACCTGGATAGGGTTCGCATTTCAGCTGCTCCTCCTCCACCCTCAAACCCATCCATGCAGAGTCAAGTGATCCTTTTTCAAAAAGAAAGATAAGAAAGAACCAAGCTCAAAAAAATATATGTAATTCTGGCTGCCAGACCATACATCCGTAGATGTTGAAATTTAAAACATGTATTCCCCATCACTACTAGATCATCGTTTCAAAGTTTCACTTCGACTGATTAAGAAGTTCCAGAGAAAAAAAAAACATTATTTAATAGGATTCTTATAGGATGTAATCGATTGATTACATCTTGTTGTTGCCTTCTTATAGGATTCCATTCTGAAGACATGGTGACCTGCAGTTTCAATGTCGGAATTCACATCATTGTAGGGAATGGGGTAGGAGGTGGAAGGTGCTCTCCGCTGTGAGACGCTTTTGACCTTTCTCATACCATCTGGGTGCCACGGGATCGTTTAATTGTGTGTTGTGCGTGCATCCTCTCTGGTGGAGGGGTGAGGGTGTTGGAGGTGGAGGTGGGGGTAGGGGGTAGGGGGATTTAGTGGGGGGTTCCTGGCATTTGTGGAATCTCCCGTCTCCAGGAGAATTTATTCACCACTGTACTCTTGCCAACAACTCCCTGGCATTCCATTGGTGTGTCGTCGAGAGAAACTACATGCCGAGTACAAGTTTGTGGATTTGGCCTATTTTCTCCATCACGTTTCTTGCGTTGTTGCTGTCAATAATTCCAAAATTATTTGAACTTACTATGACCTCGGATATGCTTGATCAAGTCTGGCATCTCAGAAGTTAAAGAGAGTAGAGTTTAGTTAGTACTTTCCATTCAATATATCTTTGCTGGAGGGATGGAGGGAATAGAAGTATGAGAGGAGTGGAAAAAAAAAAAACAAGAAGGGAAAGTTAACTGGATGAGAAAGTAGTAAAAAGAGGAGAGGTAAGCGAGTATGCATGAAGTTTACAGGTGTTGGAGTTTAACAATATTCTGCCGATGGGCATATCGAGAGGTCCTCAGGACATCCCCGCATGGTCAATTTTTTTGGTGTGCAAGATTTCTCGCAAAGGAATCACACGTACACCTGTACGAAATAAACATCAATTTAAACTGCCATACAGGTAGGTGCATGGTGTACAATGACATCAACTTCAATCTTTTTTCATTGCTGAAGGTTCCAGGTGTCGCCATTCCAACTTGGATGCTCAAATGAATGAGCAGGAGGTTGTAATTTGTTCAGGATGCCGACGATAGCTTGCCCACTTTTCATGAAGACCACCGTGGGGTCCTAAATGTCTAATTCTTGCTGGCAGATGGGACACTTGGTCGAACGTCCATCTGAGGGATGGCACACGCGTCGATGAACCGCCCTACCTGCGAAACACGCGCATGACAGTTTCTCGCTATGTCGGGATTCGAACCAAGGCTAGACAGCTTCGAGGCAAGTGTGCGTACCTCTCGCGAGACTATCTTTCCATCGTCCTGAAACAAACATTTGGCACTTTATCATGGCAACAGGCTAGAACCACCCGTTGATGAGATGGACGATGGCCTAAAAAGATGGTCAAAGCAGACTTGCTGGATTATTGATAATTAGTTTTCACCATTTTGCTTCAAAATTGGTCATTGATAAATGTTAGAGTATTTTCTTTAAACACCATTAGCAAACATTTGTAGCTCAGTTTCTGGCCTGCACATTGCTTTGGTCTTTCTGCCATGGAGAGCCAGGCCTGGTGTGCATCTGAACACCTGTGTCAAAACACCTGTTTCTTGTTTTTAATCACCTAGCTTGTCCATGTTTCCCTCTTATTTGGGCTCTTCCTGGGATCGTTTAGTTTGATTGTGAATTACCCCGCGCGCCCCCGAAGCGAAAAGTGGGGTTAAGAAATTGGTTCATATCTGTCCGTCTGTCTGTCTGTCTGTCTGTAAACGTCACTTCATGATCGAGGAACACACACACACCATGATGAATGATGATGTTATTTAATATGACAGACACACACAGTCCGGCTCAGCTCAAATAAACTCGTTAAATCAAGAATTCGAGCTTTGTGAATTCGATGAAAAAATACTCTCAGAATGATGGCTTCTCTAAAATAAGTAGGCCTAACCCTATATATCTACACCGATCTGTGAAGGTGACAGGGATGAGGACAACCTTTTGGTAAAAGACATTTATAAAGACTGCGTCGAAGTTTCGGGGTAAGGATCAGAAACGTTAAGGATTTGGTAAAATGGACCCTTCTCTGCAAACAGAGAGATCAAACTTTGTGCATGGGACGTACTCTGCGTCTGGTTTCATGGGGGCACAGTATCGATTGGAAGTAAAAAATTATTTTCATGATAACGAATGATTACCTTTTGAAGCAGCTGGTACTGAAAAAAATTCGGAGCAAACCCGACGTCCTCGAGGCATTCCATGCTTATGGCGTTCTCCACAGACGAACGGATCCGAGCCGTCTCAACTCGCTCGGCCCTCCAGGAAAAAAGTGTCAAATGAGTCTTGAGGCTTGAATGATGTATCCCATTGCCTGTCAGATTTCTTGAGGCATAAGATTTTGTGGACTGTACATGGATTGTTTATAACATGTCTTGGGGCCTCGTACGTCATTTCTCCCAGGCATGGCTCCAAGTGTGACGTGCGATGTTGTCCCCGACCTTCCTCACAGCCCAATTGTGACCTTTATTCGATGCATGACCACATTTGTAACGCACACTCTCCCGTCTAAGCTGTCCATCCTGGGTTTGAAGATCTACTCTACGATGCATCGTCATCTCGGTGTTTCACAGGCAACGTGGGCCGTCCCTCACATGGATGTTAAACTGAGCGTCCCATCTGTAGGCCTAAGTTGATGGGCGTTGAAGATCCCACGGTGTCCTTCGCGAAGAGTAGGCAAACCATCGACAGCACCCTGAACGAACTCCAAATTCCTGCTCTAACCTTAGTCAAGCGCGAGGCGTGGCCAGCTGGTTCGTGAAGGACTTGGGCCAAACTTTACATGGCCAACCCGACAATAACATGGGAATAATTGGGGCCGTTGAAGAATAATAGTAATAATAAGAAGAATATTAACTCATCGCCATCTGCATGATTCGCATGAACCACCACGACCACCATCCCCTCTGCCCACCGCCCTGCCACTTCTTCAGGGAGCAGGTGCTTCTCATATTTCAAATGTGATAATGAAAACAAAACGGAACTTTATATAGACTATCATTTATCATCATAATCATGTGGTTCGAACCCTGGCTGAATCATACCAAAGACTTTTAAAATGGTGCGTGCGTGCGTGCGTGCGTGCTTTTTTTTTTCCTGCGTCAGTCTGTCAGTCCCTAAGGGAGGAACTTCCCCCGTTCAAGGAGGGGTTTTAACATCGAATTGCCACCATTGTTACCTCCACCACTGAAGGTGAAGGAGGTTATGTTTTCACCCCTTTCTGTCTGTGTGTTTGTCTGTTTTTGTACAGGATATCTCAAAAAGTTGTTGACAGATCCGGGTGAAATTTTGTGGACAGCTTGGGTGTGTGACAAGGACGAACTGATTAGATTTTGGTGACGATCTGCATCCGGATCCGACTACTAGAATTTTTAAAGTGATTCTTCACCATTGAGAGATTGGGCCAAAAATGATATATAGCACGATATCTCAAAAAGTTGTGGACGGATTCGGATTCAACTTGGTGGACACATTAGGTGTGTTACCACGACAACTTGTTTCGATTTTGGTGAAGACCCGAATCCGGATCTGGATACGACAATTATTTAATTTCTGCAGTGATTCTTCACCATTGAGAGATGGGGCTAAAAACGATATGCAGTAGACTAGGCGTAAGTCGTCACCATCGGGACCGAGAAAAAAGTGACGACTTACGCGTATGCGAACACTCATGATGACTGTGGGGTGAAGGATGAAGTCGCGCGTGGCCTGGACACGTACGTGTGAGAGCCGGCTATTGTACCAAAAGGAAAACACAATCCTCGGGGCATACGTGGGGGTTCATTGGTGAGTTGGAAAGTGATCAAGCAAAGATGGAATTCATGAATCAGTTTATCAAAAGTAAAGATAATGAACAACTGTAAGACAACAACTTCACCTGCTTATCACCATGATGGGATTGATCAACGAACCCCAGAGACTTTTCTGGCAGCATCTGCCAGAAAAGCCCAGTCTCATAGGAATTGTACACGTCCCGAGGCTGATACCTTTCCAAGATGTCTTTCAATTTGCCATCCTTCCAGTCGTGCACCACTGCCGAATCCACGCTGCCTGATTCGCCGCACTTCTTGACCTTGCTGATTCCCCACCTCACTTTGAATCTGTCTATCCAGTGCATCGGCAAGGTCTCGGCATCATCATGCCCGAGGTCCGCAGCGAATTTACGTGCCTTCAGCAGCAACATTTCACCGTCCAACCGAATATTTGGCTGAGCCGACATTTGCCGAAACCAGATGATGAGCGCGTCATCGATATCTTCAAAGGACACACATTTCACGCGTTTCACACTTACCACCGGCCTTGTGATCTTCTCCATGTGGTATAGCCTGCGAGCATGCAGGGCGGGGCATGATGAGGGGAGGAGTGGTCATGGTGGTCATCGTGTCTGCAAGGGATATAAGGTGTGCGCGCCGCCTGAGGCGTTGTAGGAATGCAGTAGTCGCCCGGCTTGTGCGTGTGCATACGTAATAAAGGAGAGCCGCGGGCAAAGTACGCCCGCGCTCGCGCTTGTGAAGCACAGCCCGTCTCGACTGTTCCCCCGCTCGTGTCTGCCTGCTAAGCATCTTCTATCCAGTACAGCACAGTTGGCTGACGAGGATCTTCGGATCGGCGTGTGCAGGGCGGCAAATGACCCGTGCGGTTCCAAGCTACGGAGCCAAAGGTCTCGCCAGCACGAGCATGGCAGAGGGTCGGTGCACGGCGCACGAACGCGTGCGTTCGGTGTTCGTTTTATTGAGGCACGTCAGATCGGGGGAATGATTTCTGCAGAGCCACGGCTAAAGAACGAGGACACGCGGTTCGGCTCGAATGCGGCGTGGGACGTCGCGCGAGCTCTGAAGAATGTCCGGGGTCTCGATGGTCGGGGCACAGCAGATGGTCTGGGGGTCAGCGCGATGGGCCAGGGCGACCCGGAGCGGGAGATGCTGCCGGAGTTGGACCTGCTTCCAATTGATCCGGAGATGACAAGATCAGTGGCAGGGGAGGTTGAAGTGATCGAGGCACTGACCGGGTGTCGAATTGAGTCCACTCGTGCTGCCCTCGCACCGCGCGCGTACACCGGCGAAGCGGTTGCGCTGCTTGCAGCGCCCGACATCTCGGTGCTTTACCGGGGGCGAAGCGCCCTACTCACGGTGTTTGGGGTGCGAGGGGAGGGGCCCGTCCTGTTGGGTCGGGACTGGCCGGCGCACCTCGGGCTGGATCTCCAGTTCGTACCTCCAGGTGTGCCGATGCTCTCTTCGATGCTTTCATCGGGTACCGAGGGCGAGGTTCTGGCAGCGGGAGCCGCGTCGATGCAACGGGAGCGGCCGTTCGTTGCTGCCTGCAATGGCGGTGTGCGGTTCGGGAGCAGCAGGGGCCGTGCCAGCTCTCGCGATGGGCTCTCGCGCGTCGGCGGCGTGCATGATGCGAGGTGCGGTGTTGTTCGAGCAGCTTCAACAGGTTGCGGTGAGCCCGTGGCGTTAAAGGAGGTCGCGAGTCACAACATCGAGTCGACAACCAAGAGACGGACTCGTGATGTGGGTTGTGGGTTGTTGTTCATTGCATGTTTGTTTTTCCTTGCTCTAGTGATGCGGTTTAACGTTGTTGAAATAAATGCCAGCAGTTCCCGTGTGAGAGTGAGTTTGGTGGAGATCAATCGATGGGATTTGTATTATGATCAATGTGATGTGGGGGCTTTGAGAGAGGTGGGGGCGAATAAAGAGCGTTTATTGGCCTCCAGTTGCCCCAGGCCACGGGTGGTTGTTTTATCAGGTGCTGGGATCTTATCAAGAGAACGCGCTGTACGGAAAAAGGAGTTTGCAATGGTTCGAATGTTATTCCTATTGATTTATAACGAGCTTATGGTTGAAGTGTGGTTTAAATGGAATTGCTACCGTCTAACTGCCATGTGGGTCTCGGAGAATGACTCGGAGCCGGGACTCGTGCGCCAAGGTCGGGAGCCAAGGTCGGCGTTACCCCCACCTCTGCTTTCAGCGAGGTCAGATGTGCCTGGCGCCTGGGGCGTGGCTCTCTGGGTGCGCTCAAGGCCGTTTTGGCCATGCGGTGGAATCTCAACTGATTATGGTGCGTGGGGGTTGGGGAGTGTTTGTTGCTTCCAGCCAAGGGTGCTGTTCAGCGCCCCTACCAAGGTCGGTTGGGTCTGGCGGTGGCGCCGCGGGTTCCAGACAGCGGGGGTCCGGCCTCGAAAGGTTTATCTGTATCAAGTCTGCCTGGGGAGAGGTGCCGCCTTATGGGCCGGAGGCGTTTGATGGTGCCGGGGGAGGTTTGCTTGCTCGGGAGGTCGCCGCGACCTCGCCAAGGGCCATGTAAGCATGAGCCGCCTGGGGGCATTTTCGCTGTGTAGTGCTGCTGTGCTTCTCCAGTAGCTCGCTTCCACGCATTATATGATGTGATGTGCTGTTATACTTCGCTGTTTTCATTTCTTGTGCCTTGTATACTATTATACCATAGTCCTTCGTGCTGTTTATGCTTATTATGATGGTGATCATTTAATAATCATACTTTTAGGAGGGAGGAGTGTGGTATAGCCTGCGGGCATGCAGGGCGGGGCATGATGAGGGGAGGAGTGGTCGTGGTGGTCATCGTGTCTGCAAGGGATATAAGGTGTGCGCGCTGCCTGAGGCGTTGTAGGAATGCAGTAGTCGCCCGGCTTGTGCGTGTGCATACGTAATAAAGGAGAGCCGCGGGCAAAGTACGCCCGCGCTCGCGCTTGTGAAGCACAGCCCGGCTCGACTGTTCCCCCGCTCGTGTCTGCCTGCTAAGCATCTTCTATCCAGTACAGCACACTCCACTTGTCCAAATATCTTGCCCTTATTCTTCAAGATATCGTTCAATGTCTGCCGTTTGATGTCCAACTTCTCAGCTATGGCTGTTTTCTTCATCAGTTGGTTTGCCTCGCAAAACTGGATAATGTCGTATTTTTCTTGGTAGGTTTTAGTTGTAAGCTTACGCTTGGTCGCCATTGTCCTGCCTGCAGTGCAATCAACGTGTGTACGCAGTTATAAATAGCCTATCACTGGCGGTGTAAACCAATGAGCGAGCATCACGATTCCATGAAATCGGGCTTCTCACGAGGCAGCAGTTCCGTGTGACGAGTTAGGAGTGGTAATTTACTTGAGTTTCCATTACGTGGGAATGGACAAAATCTGACGACTTTGACGAAGTGACGACTTAGAGATGACGACTTACAGAGGGATGACCCTTTATTCATAGGGACTTAACATGAGATAAATTCGGGACTTTTTGACGCTGCCGACTTAGGCGAAGTGACGAGTTACACGCTGCCGACTTACGCCTAGTCTACTGTAGTTCTGTATCGCATGATATTTAACCTCCACCATCGAAGATGGATGGAGGTTACTGTTTTCACCCCTGTCTGTTTGTTTGTTTGTGAACAGTATTACGGAAAAAACTCCTGGACGGATTTCGACGAAACCTGGTGGGGGGATTAGGTCTGGTCCAAGGATCATGCCATTAGATAAAAAAAGAAATTTTGCAACTTTTTTTTCAAAAAATTTTCGATTTTTTTTTTTGGCATTTGTACATGCACGTCGATCTAGTTTAGTTTATTCAATCGTGGTTCAGTAGAGTCTGATCCCTTTTGACCTACAATGAATAAGATATCAGGTTCACTTAAGTGACCTAGCAGTATTGGCAGCGGAGGTTTTGCACTCTCCCGAGTGCTACCCCTCTAGTTCAAAAAGTTTTTGGGCCCGATATGTTCTCGTGGATCAGGCATTACGTGACGGAGGTGTGCGCTCCACCGAGTGCCCTTCTAGTTTTTGTTCTGTGACAATGCTTAGTTGGCTGTGGTTATGTGATTGAGTGTACATGTGGATATTTAAGAAGATGAGTGTTTCCTGTGAAGAATAAGGTAAGTAGAGTGTTTGTGGGATCTCAGCTTCTGATTATATTAATGATTATATTAATTTCCCATGCTTTGAGGCCTCTCAAAGATAAGCCATTTTGGACGATTCCACAACTTATTATTACTAGTACGTGCCCGTACGTACAAAAAAAAAACAAAAAAACTTTGAAACCGCGAGCCAGAAACAACAACCACACAGTCTGTTCTTTTGCTCTCGTAAACAACGACTGGATTGGGGCATTGTGTTTATCTATAAATGCGCATAAGAAATCGAGAAATTATTAGAATACATGAAGTCATCACTATCCGGAAGTCCGCACGTTGTAACCCGTAATGGGGAACTCGGCTGAGGTTCTCTTCCCCATCGGCCACGCCTACGCAGCAACGTGTCTTGTCATTGGTTGGTAAATAAATGGCCATAACTTGGGAAGCACTTGTCCGATTAATATCACATCTTGAAAAGGCACATACTCAGGTCCCCAGCAATATACCTGGCAAGTTTCAATTAGATCGGACCAGGGGTTGGCGAGAAACAGCTGTCACAAACACACACACACACACACACTGCTGGAATTATAAATAGATGATACTAGCAAGGACCCACGGAACATCCACACAATGTGAAATGCGACATCAAGTCCTCAACTTACCCCATCCTCTCACAAACCGCAAGTCATGAACGCCCACCCCCTCCCTACATCTCCCAAACTCCAAGTCCTCAACCTCTGGCCTCCCAACACCAAGGCCTCACCTTCCCCCACCAAACCCAAAGGCATCAATCTCCTCCCCACTCCAAAACCCCTCCACACTACAACTCAACACCCCCACCCACCAAAAGTCCGAAACCCCCACCCCACCCGAACTTGTCCCATATTTTGCTCTCCCCCCAACCCCAAGTCCTCACCATCCCCCAACCATAAGGTGTTGATCCCCCTCCACACTTCAAGCCTTCAAACCCCTTCAGAACACAACTCAAGCCCCCCCTCCCCCAGCCACCAAAAGTCCTCAACATCCCCTCTCCCACCCAAAGCCTCAACCTCCCCCATCCCAACTGTGCTCCATCTTTGCTTCCCTCCCAAACTCCATCCCAACCCCAACTCTATCCTCCCTCCTTCTCATCGAAGCAGATGGGTATTCCCACAATGATCATTACATCTTTCTTCATTAGCTCTTCAAAACAGCGGAATATTTAACTTTGTGCCCTCCCCTATCATGCTATCACCGACTTCACAGAAACTGCGAACGAGACAGCTCCGAGATGTTATGGCCCATCACGGTCGCCTGTCCAACTCACAATCCCATGAGATATGCGAAAACCCCATGGAATTGCAGCTCTCCAGTGACCACGAGCAGGCTAATTATGCCAATAAACGACCCAAACCAGTTTTCTTACTGATCAATATGTCATATACATACATCGTTAAAAAAAATAAATAATGATAGATGTTTTCTTTCATAGTCTCGCGAGATTCCCGGAAGTCCTCAGACAAAGACCTTTATAATGACATGGGTTTTATGATCCTTGGTCAAGTTGTTCAAGAATAAAATATCCAAAAATAATCGCAAGGATCCACATAACATCCGCAGTGAAAGTCCTGCTTGAGACCATGCCACATAGATATTTGGGCGGTATATGGACCATGACGCCTATTGGTTCAAAATCCTTTTAACACTTAGATCCAGGCGTCAGCAACTTCACACCTTTCCAGTCCTGGGGTCTGGGAGACCCGGCAAACATGAGTGTAAATCATTTTATTCTTTTGTAATCAAAGTCTATGCTCATGGATGAGTATTTGCTCAAAAAAAATTGATTCATTGATCTTTTTGTTTGGATTCATTGATCTCCACAACTTTGTGAAAACATTTACAGCTTTCCAGGTGTGTCAGGTCTGGTGAACCCATAAGACAAACAGTAAGACCCATAACAACAGGAATCGAAGCTGTAAATCCAATCTCAAAGAGGTTAAAAGCACCAAAGGGAAGTCGATTCGAACAGGGAAAGCTCACAGGAGGAAATGAAATGGACCGATCTTCACAAGGCCGTAACACCGATCGCCTCCTAATACTTTCAACTGTCGCTGTGGTAGTTTTACAATGAAGGGAACACGTATTGGGAGTGCAAAGTGATTTGTGAACACGACAACTCTGAGGCTTCTTTGCCTTCACGTCGCAGTGAGCACCAAGATGGCGGCGGTGAGATTGAAATCTCTCTTCAAAGCACCTCACCTCACCCAAAGGCCTCAACCACGAATTACAACCTCCTTCCCCTTTATTCCCTTTCATTAAAGCTAAAGGGAAATTGTTACATCATCATTACATATTTATTCCTTTCCTCATCGAAACAGTGGAATATGTGGCTCTTCATGCCAGTAACTCAGAATGAGTACACAAATGTCACGTGGGTGGGTTTCAGGAGATGGAACAGAGACTTACCTGGTCTCAAAGTGTGTGTGTGTGTGTGTGTGTGTGTGTGTGTGTGTGTGTGTGTGTGTGTGTGTGTGTGTGTGTGTGTGTGTGTGTGTGTGTGTGTGTGTGTGTGTGTGTGTGTGTGTGTGTGTGTGTGTGTGTGTGTGTGTCCAAGCTGCAAAAAAATTTTTTTTTACCATTTGAGATTTTGTCATCAAATTCTCAACAAATATAATAATATAAATTATTATATTTGTTGAGAATTTGATGACAAAATCTCAAATGGTAAAAAAAAAAAAATAAATAAAATTATGCGGCTTGGATTCCTCCCGGGGGTAAGCGGCATCAAATTCTCAACAAAACTCGATTTTGAGAATCTTGAGAAGACTAATGAATAAAATTTACTTTTCTTTTATTTTCAGTTGTTGTTTTCATCAAGTTTATTTCGAGTGCAAATCAAACATGGATGGCATTTCCATTTTAGATGTTTTCTAGTTTTGTGTATTCTTATTTGTTCCTTTTTCCTTTGTTCTTTTCTTACCTTTTCTCCCTCCCCCTCCCCTTAACCTACTTTCGCTCTATTATGAGGTTTATTTTTCAATAAAAAAACAACAACATTTTCAGACAAACAAAACGTTAGAGTCATTCCAAAACTTGCAGCACCACATTTATAAACTTTAGATAGTATTGTTGACAAAACTTATTCATGTCACATGATTCTCCATAACCCCTATCCTGTTCGTATTGAGGTCCATCTTTGGGCAGCTTTTTGATCCCAGCACATAATCCTTCCTTATGAAGTGTCCCTAACACAGATGGGATGACAGACATGTTCAACAGATGCAAAGCATCTTCCCACAAGGCTGATTTTCATTTTTGGGAATGAATGTATCCAGGGAGTCATATCGACTTAAATCCGGTGAGTATGGTGAATGGAGAAAAACCTCCCAGCCCCAGGAGTCTAAAGTGTTGGGACACCTTCTTTACCTCGGCTTTCCGTCACGGCGACATCTTTGGCACTCGATGCCATTTACTTTAATCAAAGGAACAAAAAAACATTAAATGTTCTGAATAATTTCATATTCACCAGACATAGCAGTAAGTATTGAGACAGTATTCGTGTAATGTTGTGATCACCGAAAGCAGTGGTCCCCAACCTTTTGATCCCACGGGCCGCATTCACTACTCCCAAGGATGTTGGGAGCCAGAAAAAAATTGATTCATTTTATTGATTTTTATTGATGTATTTTATTGATGCAAATTGATTTGATTCCTCCCGGGGGTAAGCGGCAGTGGCCGGCAGCGGCATTGTGTAAACCCCTTTAAAATTGCTACATGGAAATGTGTTTTGATTGGAAAGTCCTCGCGGGCCGCAGTATAGGGCTCCATGGGTCGCATGCGGCCCGCGGGCCGCAGGTTGGGGACCAATGACCTAAAGCTTTTACTTCAAAAAAAAAAGTTTCAGCATTGAGAGAAAATTTTTTGCAATCACACTTGATCACTTAAAAGTGACATCATTATTTTAAATGTCATCTTCAGGTTTTTTTTTAACTTGAACACACAATATTTAACAACATGAGCATGAAATATGAATGTTTATCACTTGAAAATGGTCATTGTTTAAGTGAACTTTGATCAGCTTGTACTAATCATATCCAGAGCCGGATTTAGGCACGGCCAAGCTGGGCAGTTGCCCAGGGGGCCTCCACATATTTCATGAAAAAAAAATTGTAAGGAAAAATGTATTTGTGAGTGCCTGAATGGTAGTTGGTAGTTAGTGGAACAGATATAAGATATTCATCTTATCTCATTCTCTATTTGATATAGAAGTTCAGATTCTTTGTTCTTGAAAAATATACTTTATGGATGACTGTAAATATGTCTTGTCACCTTTTTAGTATTCTAAGGTAGGGTGGGCCTCCACTACTGAAGGCTGCCCAGGGAACACCACATGTCTAAATCCGGCACTGATCATATATAAGAGCTGTTGTCTTGTACTGAGCATTCAATGAGATTAAGAGGTGTCTTCTTTGCTTGCAGTGATCCCACCACCGTGTTTGTTGATGTGGTCTTCATAACACTGATTGCAAGCAAGTGTCAGTCCCACAATAAGGGAATAGAAAGCCTTGAAGTCGAGGCCTCTTTCGCTATCGTTTTGCAAGCGTTGCAGCAACTCTTTCATTTTGTCATCATCTCTCAACTGTTGTCGCACACGGCCAGGAAGGGAAAGGAACACTTTCGATCGGTTTTTAGAAAATGAATCGCACAGGACAGTTGGATGTCAATCACAAACTGATTACGTCACTACTTACTCTTTTAAATCTTCGTCTGTGTATAAATGTAACTCGATTATAGGTAAAACATCCACACCGCACAATTCTACCTATTTGGATACAATACGTCAATGCCAAGCTGTTTGTCTGTCTGTCTGTATGTCTGTCCAGATAGAACTTTAGTGTTTTTCACCGCAGCCGCTTGTTGGATTGAGACGAAATTTTCACCATAGGAGCGACGAACTCATGTAGAATGTTTTATTGATAATTATGACATCGTAGGTCACGTGGTGTGGCAGCCATGTTGGAAAAACCGAAAAACTTTGGACCTCTATCTCTGAAACCGCACCAAGCAAAAAATTGAAACTTGGCACATGGCAAGTCTTCCTCATGAGGAATAAGTATTATTTTTTTTAATGATGTCATTGGCGTCTTGTTATGACGTCATAATTTCAGATGTAGAACGCAACATCCGATCAGTATGAACATTTTTGAGGGTCATCTCTGGATAAAATGGTCCACAGAAAAAAAAATTGATGACGTCATCGGTTGTGTGATTCAGCAGCCATATATTCTTCTCTGAAGTGGCTGAACAGATTGAGGCACCACTTTACACATTTGACCGCCTATCAATGAGGAACAAAAGCTTTACGCATATGACATCATGGGTCACATGATTTGGCAGCCATATTGAATTTACCCTAAAACCTATAAAAGTCTTCTTCTCCAGAACAGCTGGACAGATCGAGGGGAAACTTCACACAAATGTTACCAAAGCCTTCGGTGTACACGTTTGTTGAGGAATAATTCATAGGTCACATGGTTTGGGAGCCATATTGGATTGAAGAAAAGTATTAAATAATGTTCAAGTTGATCGGATGCATGGTCTGGCAGCCAGAATTATTTTATTTTTTGATCTGGGTTATTGTTTTTTTCTTTTTTTGATTTTTCAAAAAAAAAAATTGTTTTTTTTGAATGAGACTCACTTGGCGGTGCTTGGATGGGTTTGAGGGTAGAGGATTAGCAGCTGAAATGTGAATCCGACTAGGGTTCCTCCTGATGACTTGATCTTTGCTTTTTGCTTGTTTGGGTTCCTTCTGATTACTCCAATGCACGACTGGACCTATTTGGTCTTCCATTTTATTTTAATTGAATTTATTTTTATCCCATTCTAAGTTCAGTTGAATAAAAAAAAAACAAGGTCATGCGTCAGGGTCAGATGTCCAATCAAAGCGGGACGTCTTGGTACCTGATCATCACTGCCAACATTTATAAAGTGTCAGTTCTAGTTATGCCTCTTATTAATTATGTAACACACCAGTACACAAACGCCACACAAAATACACCCCATGAAACTACACCAAACACCATACAAAACAAGACCTGGCGAGGGTCTGCAATCTCTGATTGCTCTTTTTCTTGTCATATTTAGAATAATTGGTTTGAGTTAACACCTGAGAAAATATTTACAACATTAATATATTTGAGATACTTTTTCAGAATTCTGTGTAAAATAAGTAAATAAATGTGTTTTGTTGAATGACAGTGCAAAGTTATACAAAGCAATGGGGTTTTCAAGGTGCTATAAAGACAACTATATCACTGATAGAGATTTCCAAGGTGCTCTAAATCTGCCAATGCTTCCCTCCATGCTGTCAGGTGTCAGGACATTGCAGGTGCATACCAAGCTGAGTGTTGGAAGATGTGAGTGAAGCAGTTCTTCCAGATCCTCAGTGCTGATAATCCTTCTCCCATCCTGCAACCTGGAATAGCTGTGGAAAGTTGAGATAATAGTCTCCAATGCTTTATCCAGATTGGTTGCCATCCTTGTTGTAAATTGGATGCTTTCTTGATTCCACTTCACCTGCTGGGAGTACATTTTTTTTTCTATACAAGGTCAAGGCTCATGGAAGAGCTACACCATAGAATGGATCACAACACAACAGAACAAAAGGAAGAGTGGAGAGGGGTGAGAGGACAGGACACAAACAGCAGAATTGAAGGACAAAATAGAGGGAGACTTGGACAAGCAATGGGTGTGGTGAGGAATTAGTGGTAGGGAAGGATGCATGGGGTGGACAAAACGGATACAGAAGCAAATTTGGGAATTTGGAAAGGAGGTGAGCTTGGGGATGGGTGGGTGGGGGGGGGGGGTGGTTATTAACCAGGGTAGAAAAGATCATGGTTTTGGATTGGGGATAATCTAAGATGGTGGTGAACAGCGCTTTTGAAGACCTAGAGGAAAGAATGAGATTGAAGAGGATGTGGAAGTTGGTTCCACAGGCGGGAAGAAAGAGGAACAAATGAGTGGAGGTGAGCAGTGATCCTGGAACTAAACGCTTGGATTGTGTGATAAAGTTAGGTATTTGGACTCTCTCATCACCAATGGGATTATAATCTTAAAGAGGAGGCAAATGTTTTTACTCTCTAAGTTTGTAATGGGATGAAAAGTTTCATGTCCCTTTAGTCACAGTGAATGTGCAGAGGAAATGCTTCACTGTTCTTGGCTGCCCAGGATTTGATATTGAGGAGGCCAATAAATACAAGCCCAAATCAGGATAGTTCCACTTTGTACATTTAAGAGTTTATGGAGCAGCCAATCCAATGAAAAAAAAAGGTTTTCAATTTCAATAAATTCACCAGACTCGGTGATGTAATGGGTAGAGTGTTTGCTCTGAGTCTGTGTGGTCGGTGGTTTGAACCCCGGCTGAGTCATACCAAAGACTTTAAAAATGTTGTGTGCTGCTTCCTTGCTTGGCGCTCAACATGGAAAAGTATAGAGCGCAGACAAGCAACCATTGTGCAGGTTTGACGGGCCTAAAGTTTTTACTCCTGCATTGAAGTTCCTTGTAAGAGAACATGTGTTATTGATTATTATGCAAGTCGCCCAGTCCAAACACAGCACCTTTATCCCATGACTGCTAAATTCTCATGATGGGGGTATCGGGGCGGCAGGATATCTTAAGAGAGCTGTCGTGCCTGGATTTGAATCTCGACCTAGCTATAAACTCTCACCCTGGTGTTTCACGTGTAGGATGAGGCATCGACGTGTGTACCATCCATAGGAATGATGTTAATCCGAAAGACTTCTCTGCCAGCAGTAGTTGTTGGTGGGCATTAAATATACCATGCACAGTGTTTCATGAATAGGAAAATGTATCACCAGTATCCTGGTCAAATGCCAAATTCCTGCCTAAAACGGTGGGAACCAGGTGATCTGGTCTTCTGGGCTATCCCTTGACACCAGGTTACACTGTGTGCAATCTCAGTGTGTGTTTAGTAGTTGTATGGGCACCAGCTTTTTTTCGAAGTATTGTTTAATTATACAGTTGGAAACGAGTTAACTTACCAAAAATAAACTCGATATATGTATATATATATATATATATATATATATATATATATATATATATATATATATATATAAATATATATATATATATATATATATGTATGTATATATGTATATATATATATATATATATATATATATATATATATATATATGTATGTATATATATATACCCCCAGAACATAAAAAAATATAATTTGACTGCAGTTCGATCCCTAACTTCAGTTTCCCCTTGCAGGGAACCCTACCCTTCCTCTTCTACTCCTCCTCCCCCCCTCTCTCCTCCCCCCCTTCTCTCCTCCCCCTCTCTCCTCCCCCCTCTCTCCCCCTCTCTTCTTCCCCCCCTCTCTCCTCCTCGCATTGCCTACGACCAGATACATTCAAAATGGCTATTAGATTGCATTGTTGTGTAAAAGCGGCAATATTCGTCCAATTTTCTCACTTTTGCTGAAACTGAAACTTGAACCATCTTAGCGACAACAACAAAAAAAAGTGAAATCATAAGATGAATTGGAGTTAAGATATAGCCGTGAGGGAGTCTGAATGGACTTTATATTACGGGTCTTAGTTTCACTTAAAATGCATTTTTGTCTGAAAACATGAATTTTTATCCAATTTTGTTCCCGTTTTTTTTGCAACGGATAAGTCCCGGAAAAGTCCGTGGCCCATCAGGTTGTTTAGCAACTGCGAACACCAAACCTGGCAGGATCCTCGCTCTTTTACAAACACATTACCTTTTTCGGTGGTTTGGCAATGTCAATTGGGGTTCGTACCCTCGGTGCGCACCCGTCTATTTATTCCTACAGCTGAGCAGAGCCGTGAGAACCCACTTACTAATTATGGAGCCAATGAATGGGGCAGAACTTCCCGTCTGTGTAGTCTTTACACGCTAAATCGAGTCAATGCAGGAAAGGATGAAATGAACAGGTAGGAAACGGGTAATAGTTCAACAAGCACATATATTTCAAACATAATCAAAGCAATCAGTGGCATGTATTTATAAATAATGATCAAATGATAGTTAAACAATACAGGCAGGCAAAGACACATGAGGAAAGAAATTACCCGTAGCACTTATTCCCCTTCTACAATCTTATCTTAACCAGTTATACACACATGGTGCAGGCAGGGTCGTACCGTGGAAACTTTGAGAGGAAGAATAGAAGACAGAGGCAGAGCAAGGCGTAGGTTCAGCCTTTGACTTACAATGGCACATGTCAACAGACATATGCTAATCCTTAAACAAGTTAGGAATGAGGAAAAGCAGAAAGGTGCAGATGCGATATCTGCGATGTATGTTTAAAGAGGAAAAGAAATGTGAGGTGTGTGTGTGTGTGTGTGTAAAGCCTCGCCCGGAAGGATCAAGAGGCAAATCATCGATAGCTCTTTTAAAATTGTGATTCCCTTCATGAGTCTAGGTAGATGAATAGGGGTTCTTAGAGGATAGCAAGAGACAGATAGTGTATGATAGTATGGAGTTATCTTCCTGGGCTGGGAACTTGTCTGCTCTTGTGCATATGTCCCGTACATGCCTGGTCACGACGCCGCTTGCCCAGGGCTACTTGGCCCAGTCTTGGTGCAGCTTGTCTCAGCTCCAGCCTGATCGGTTATGGCAGGCGACTTCTCCTTGGCACGAACAGGCAGGCAGCTTCTTCCTCAGGTCCCCAGGACGTTCCAACAGCTGTGAACAGTATGGTGTTTTGCCTTTTAAACAGCTTGAATGGGGTGGAGGCTTTTGGGGGAGGGGAGCATCAAAGTTCATGGGAGGTGGAGTTCCTTGGAGCAAAGGTCATGGCTTGCTCTTTGACTCGTGACAGCGCGTTCCCATTAGTGCACTCATCAGTCCACAGCTCCTTCGACTGTCAATCATCCTTGAGTTGAGGTCCTCCCCTGAGTCAACGCTACTTCCTTTTATCTGGGTTTTCCTGCCCGGTGATATTTCCTGCCAAAATTGTTTGAAAATAGGTATGCTGTTCATTTCCTCGTTGTATGTGGTGTGGTGTCCAATAATGTGGTTGTGTGTGGTGCTGTATGAGGAGAATAATAAAATAAAGAAAGGAAATTTACGAATAGCGGGTTGCACCCGATATATACGTGAGGACTGTTAAAAGATAATTTGGAAAAGAGAGAGCCAATTACCTCCATCCGAATTTCCAGTTTTTCTTTGCTGATAGTTTCCTTCTGTATCCATCGTGTCCACCCAGTGTGGCCTCCCTTATGGCTCGCTCATTCCTCTCCACATCCCTTCTTTGTGCTTGTCCATCCATTTTGTCCTCCAACCCTGCTGTTGTTGTTTACCTCTTCTTTTTCTGCTGTTCATTTTGTTCTGTTACGTCCTGATCCGTTCTGTGTTCTCGCTCTTCCATGAGCCTTGACTTTACATGCAAAAAAAAATCAGTCCAGGGAAAGATTGCCACAGACCACAATTTTTTTGTATATATTGTCGAGGCTTGTATTTGAGACAACGCAGAACGCATAACAAAGGGAGCAGGAGACGAGCGGTGAGAGAAGGAAGCACAACAGCAGCAGGGAACTGGGACATCAGGAGATCTGTGGAAGGGAGAGGGATAGAGCAGGGTACACCGGATAAACAAGATGGACACCACAGGGACTTTCAGGAAGGAAAACAGGGAATTTGAAGGAGGTGGTTACGGGGTGGATTAACGGGGGTAGAAAAGATCGAGGATTTGGATGGGGGAAGATAAGAGATGGTGGTGAACAGCTGTTTTGAAGACCTGGAGGGAAGAGTGGGATTGAAGAGAGTGCGGGAGTTTGTTCCAGAGTTAGAAAAAAAAGAGGAATGAAAGAGTAAAGGTGAGCAGTGATTCTAAATTTTGGTAGTTTCAGCAGAAGGGGGTTGTTGGCGGACCTTGAGCGCCCTGTGGAAATATAGGGGCAACAGAGCACTGACATAGCAGGGGCGACAAGGCCGGAGAGGAGACGGTCGAAGATGGAAGGACCACCGAAACAAGGAAGTACAAGAAATAGAAGGAAATGTCACCTCAGGAAAGAGTAATTCGGCAATATCGTCTGAAGGTCTCTGCAACCCATCGAACGGTGAGCACAATACGCACGTCTCATGAAAAGGAAGACAAATTGAGCAAATTATAACAACACTAGGAGAGACAGCCAACGGCTTGCAATGAATTGTACGAACAGATTGACCATCATAAGAAGCACATACACACACACACACACACACACACACACACACACACACACACACACACACACACACACACACACACACACCTTCTTTCATATGGCAGCTTGGTTGCCAGGTGGCTATCTTTTTGTTGGGACACGACTATGCCACTGATGCTGTGCCCCTCTACCAGTGTACTCATCCTCATGTCACTGACCTCAGAAGGATGACATGCTGAGTCAACCACACCTGGTGTTAATTCAGTTGGGAACAGGGCTTGAACTCAGGACCCTAAGATCCCAAACCAGCCATACTAACCACGAAGCCAACAACAGCCTTTACATATACACGTATACACACACACACACACACACACACACACACACACACACACACACACACACACACACACACACACACACACACACACACACACACACACACACACACACACACACACACACACACACACACACACACACACACACACACACACACACACACACACACACACACACACACACACACACACACACACACACACACACACACACACACACACACACACACCAACGAATGAAAGAGATGTTCGAATGAGCACATAACTATTACTCACTCATTGATGGCAAAACGTGGAAAGAGACACAAACACAGTGGTTGGCTGACTAAGGGGATTAGAAACTGCTGAGAGTTTGCTGTGCAGATGATGTCACAATGGTGTGGTATGGCACACCAGGTGTGGTCAGATTATATCTGTTTACTCGATTGGCTTAGAAATCAGATATAAAGCAAGATGGGGTGTTTGCTTTCAATATAAAAATGGGTTAACCTGAACGAATTAGGACCAGACTGGTGGGTTTTCATTGAGTTTGTATTTTGTGTAATATTCAGGAAAGGAAAGGACATACTTACTCTCTTTGTAGTCATTCTTTCTGTGAAGTGCATTTGTCTTTTCCTACCTTTGTGGTTTTTATTTTTTTAAGGATTTTTCTTTCTTTACCTGTATTCGAACATTGTCTCTCTTTTTCTAATTGTATGTTTTTTTTTCTGTCTTTGCCAGTAAACGTTTTTGTGTTTTCAGTACTCTTGTTACACACTGCTCCATTTCCGTTGATGATTCATGGTAATTGTCATGCCCTGTCGACATCTCTCCATTATGCGTTCTTCTTCCCTGACCTCTCGAAAGGTGCTCTCATGTCGATGCATTAGAATGACCAAGCAATTATTTGTATTTTATATGGGAACTTTATCTAGGAGAGGGTTACTGGAAGATCACGTTACATCCAGGGGTTGCTGGGGACGATCGGAGGACAGGGAGCGGAAGGTGAAATGTTGGGGAATAGATGATGGAAAACAGAGAAACCATCGACCTACCTGCAATGTGATAACAGACGTTGAGGTTTTGCCTCATCATGAGGGATTCCAACAATTTGAGAGATTTACATTCTCCAGAATCCACAAGAGACGGATGTGATGCTGTGGCGCCGTGCCATAGGGGAGAGCAGTGCTCCATTGGGCGACGGACAGTGCTATTGTACACTGTGGGGGAGGTCTGACGTTCCAAGGACAGACTTGACAAGGTGCCATGATGACTTGGAGGAAGGAGATTAGTTGGAGAATTTGGCCTTGAGATTTGTTAGTCTCGTGTGTGTGTGTGTGTGTGTGTGTGTGTGTGTGTGTGTGTGTGTGTGTGTGTGTGTGTGTGTGTGTGTGTGTGTGTGTGTGTGTGTGTGTGTGTGTGTGTGTGTGTGTGTGTGTGTGTGTGTGTGTGATTGGTTATCTCCATTTTCGGGTTTCAGAAGATGTTTGTTGGTTGTTCTCTCCACATGCAGGTTTCAGAAGTGTGTGTGTGTGTGTGTGTGTGTGTGTGTGTGTGTGTGTGTGTGTGTGTGTGTGTGTGTGTGGGTGTGTGTGTGTGTGCGTGGGTGCGTGATTGGTTATCTCCATTTTCGGGTTTCAGAAGATGTTTGTTGGTTGTTCTCTCCACATGCAGGTTTCAGAAGTGTGTGTGTGTGTGTGTGTGTGTGTGTGTGTGTGTGTGTGTGTGTGTGTGTGTGTGTGTGTCCACGTCTACATATCTTTACTTTAAAAAATGGTTTTATCTGCAACCGCTTGTCCGATCTGTGCAAAACTTTAAACATAGGAGGGACTCTGAAACTGAAAAAAATTGAAACTTCATTCATCTGATCTATGATCCGATGTAGGTGAATAATTGAATTTATGACGTTTATGACCCATGTCAAGAAACTATGTGTCATAATAGGGTGCATGAATGATACAGGAATATGGGCCATAAGAGTAACGTGTTCGGTTTAACGATGGTATTTTTTAGTTGAACATGAACGTGCGATGTAAGACTATGCACGCTACGAGTACTGTTCTAGTTGGATTATGTTTTCTGGTTTTTCTCAGGATGGACACACACTTGTTTCGAGCCTTACGGAATGAAGGAAAGTTACCCTCAGTCAGGTTAGCTTTCCAAGTTGAGAAAGCAAGCTGCTTGACTGCAACCACCTCACCACAGTATTCAGTTTACCAGGGTTTAGAGTAGTGGTTCCCAAAGTGGGGTCCATGGACACCCAGGGGACCATGGAGGGATTTTCAGGGGCCCACAACAAAAGAGGTTTTAGGGAAAAGGTCCGATCAAACAAATATAACAAACCTCCTTACTTCTCAAGCTCTAACAGAGCGATTGGGGGAAGACTTCCAGAGGCCCAAATCACGCGCAGTTAAAAGTCCATGCCTCTCATTGGATGGAGTCAAGACAAACTCTTGAGTGATCTCGAGCTGGGATTGGCTGTTGATGACTTCATTACACTACTCTCCTGTGTGAATAGCTGTTGTCAGGTCAGGCCAGATCAGATCTGTGACTTGCTACAAGTATCATGTAAACCTGTACGAACCTGTTCCATGGTCGGGTTGTTGGCAACTAAACCCTCTCCCCCACCAGGTTCCCAGGTGAGGAGGGTGTTTGGATATGGACACCCAGCAGGATTAAAAACAAAACCTGTCAAAAGGCGAAGGAGCTCCTTGTGAGCCAACGGCCATCCATATCTAGTGCCCAACTGTGTCTGCGGACGTCCTCCTGCAGTCAGGTTACTTCTTATCAGGACGTTGGTGGCAGGATTTGCACTCTGGCCACCGTAAAACCCTTCATTCCGCAAAACATTCTCAAAGCATAAAAAAAAAATCTGAAAACCCACTCCGTGGGAGTACCTCCTGTGCAGCTTCCCTTCGCAGGGCAGCTCACTGGATGACGGGATTGGGGCAAAGCCTTCGGGACCCCCAATCTTTGATTATAGGAGGGAAACCACAGGCTAAAATTCCTGGGTCAGATTGCGGGAGAGTGTGTCGGAGTGGTTTTTACGTGTCATCCACCAAACGGCGGTCTCCTTGGGTTAACCTGAGGCGGTCCCTTCGGGTGGTTGCCTGGAATGTCCTGTCCCTCAGAGAGGATGATCACCTGTCTCTGTTGTCATCTGAGCTCAAGTGTTTGGACATCGGTATTGCAGCTCTCTCTGAGGTTCGGAGACCAGATTGCGGCGAGATAATGGAGGGTGGTGACACCTACTATTGGTCTGGTCACTCTGATGGTTACTATGGCCAAGGAGTTGCTGTAGCTGTGTCCAATAAGCTGACTCCAATGATAATTGAGGTAACACCGGTCAACGAGTGTATTATGAGATGAAGGATTCGTCACTCCTTTGGTGTCGTTTCCCTGGTCTCTGTTTATGCTCCGATTGAGGCGAGTGATCTCACCATGAAGGACACATTCTATGCCACGCTCGAATCTGTGGTTGATCAGTGCCCCAGGCGAGATACACTTCTCATTTTGAGGGATTTCAATGCATCTACTTGAACTGATAGGGATGGTTATGAGACGTGTGTTTGTCCCCATGGGTCTGGAACTATGAACTAGAATGGCACTAAGTTCCCTAACTTTGCAAGAAGTCGTGGATTTAGTGTGGCCAGTTCATGGTTTCAGCGCCCACAAGCTCATCGCTGGACTTGGTATTCCAACGCTGGAGGCGTGGCAAAGGAGATTGACCATGTGCTCATTGATGGTCGCTGGAGGATGATCCAGAACTGCAGGGTCTACTGGATTGCTCAGTTCCTCAATACTGACCACCGGGTTGTTGTAGCAACTCTTAAGTTTCACCTTAAATCCAGGAGAATGGTACCATCCCAGCCTCGGCTGGATGTTGGCAAGCTTAATGATGAGAGGGTAGCTGAGGAGTTTGTGAACAAGCTGAGTGGAGATTTGGGGGTCTGGGTGCTTTGGGAGTTCCTGAAGATTTGTGGAATGCCTTCAAGACCACCGACCTTGATGTTGCCGGTGGATATCTTGGAAGTCACTGTAGAGCAAAGAAGGATTTTGTCTCTCAAGGGACATTGGATACCATTGACCAGAGTCGCAGGGCCTGGCTGAATGGCAGAGCCATTCAGGCAGTTCAGGGAGCTGAGGCGTAAAACTGTACGTGTGCTAATGATGGACAAGGAGGCTGATATGCGAGGAATCTGTGAGGGGGTAGGGCATCACCTGTGGTCAAGCGATTCTCGTCCTGCTTACAGGGGAATTCGCGCATTGTGTTCATCCAAGCCCATCCCTCAGTGTACTGCAGATAGAGCAGAGGGTGGTTGACTCTTGACAGAGGAGTCCGAAGTGGAGGCCCCCTGGACCGGTTACTCTGAGCGGTTGTACCAGGCTGATCCACCAGCTGTTGAGTTGGATGTCAGGGGTGTTACAATCCCTGTTGCTGACCCTCCAATCAACTGTGGTCCACCGCTTTTTGTGGAAGCACGAGCTGTGGTGAACCGGTTGAAATGGGATAAAGCTCCAGGGATCTGTGGCATCCATGCTGAACTTCTCAAGGATGGTGGAAATGCTGCACTTGTGTCATTGCATGCAGTTCTGCGCTCTGCCTGGAACACAGGCATCATCCCAACTGACCAGAAGAGGAGCCTTGTTGTCCCACTCTGGAAAGAGAAGGGTGATCGTCAAGACTGCAACTACCGAGGGGTGACGCTGCTCTCCGTGCTGGGCAAGGTCTTTGCTCGGATAATTCTTGATTGGGTTCGCCACCATCTGCTTGAGCACCAGCGTCCAGAGCAGTCAGGCTTTACATGAAAGAGATCACCGATTGGCCGTGTTCTTGCTCTTTGGGTCCTAATCAAATTCAGACGAGAGTTTCGGCAGGAGCTGCTTGCAGCCTATGTTGATCTGTGTCAAGTGTTTGATTCAGTGAATTGGGATGCCCTTTGGAGGATTCTTGGTCTTCGTAGGGTGCCACCAAAACTGATCAATCTGATGTCTGAACTCTACTCTGTTACTGAGAGTGCTGTGAGATGTGGTGGTACCATCTCTGACTTATTTCCAGTTGTTACTGGAGTTCGTCAGGGGTGTGTACTGGCCACCACACTTTTCAGCACTTGTATGGACTGGATTCTTGGGAGGATGTCGGAGAGATCAAGCTGTGGTGCATCATTTGGGAATGTCAAGATATCTGACCTTGATTTCGCAGATGATGCAGTTGTCTTTGCAGAGACTCTAGATATCCTTTTGGAGGCCCTTAAGGTGCTGAATGAGGAGTCAGAGCCGCTGGAATTACGTGTTTCCTGGGTCAAAACTAATATCCAGGCTTTCAATAATATATTGGATGCTGCTGTCCTGTCTATGGTGAGGATGTTGAGGTCATGGAGAGATTCACTTACCTTGGCAGTGATATTCATGTCTCTGCTGGCTGTGAGCCAGAGGTCAACAGACATCTGGGTTGGGCCTGGGGAGTCATGGATTCACTGGATCATGGGGTGTGGCGCTGCCGGTACCTGTGCGGGAGGACAAAAGTCCGAGCCTTCAGGACCTTGGTGCTTCCAGTCTTGCTCTATGGATGTGAGACTTGGACTCTGACTCGGGATCTGAGACGGAGACTTAATTCCTTTGGTACCAGGTCTCTTCGGAGTATCCTTGGCTATAGCTGGTCGGACTTTGTGTCCAAGGAGTGGTTGCTGAGAGAGACTCAAATGAGATTTCTTACCTGCATAGTCCATGAGTGTCAGTTGTGGCTGTATGGACATGTGGCTCGTTTTCCTGATGCTGATCCTGCTCACCAGATTCTCTCAGCGAGGGAGACTCGTGAGTGGAGGAGGCCAATGGGTCGACCACGTGCCTCGTGGTTGCAGCCAGTTGATCAGCATCTCAAGGAGATGGGGATGGGCCAGGCAAATGCCTGGGGGATGGCCAGACAGACGCCCCTCGAGTACCAGTGGAAAGTGGATGCAGCGACGCGCTGCCCTGGCGCATGCCTAAGACACTTTGGACCCCTCAGATCTTTTAGACCTTTGAGACCCCCTAAGACCCTCCAGATTCTTTGGACCCTTTAAGATCCCATACCTGACCTGACCTGATTGGCTGTCAGCTAAAAGGGCCGTGACTTGGAACCAGTATCCCAACTTCGACCCAGATGGAACGTGTGTGCACGTGTGTATGCCTCTGTGCACGCTCGTGGTTTGCATAAAAATGCTTAGAAAGTGTATTTATTATGTGTTTACATTTATTATTATCATCGATACTGAAATATAGATTAAAGTATATTATTGATAATAAAAAAGATATTTTGACATGAAAATTTCAATCTCATGCTTCCCTTCAGGTCTCCAAGACAGCAGTTCACCACCATCTCAGATCTTCCCCAATCCAAAACCATGATCTTTTTTTACCCTCTTTTTTTTACCCCACCCCAAGCCCTCCTCATTCCAAATTTTCAATTTTTCCTTCCTGTGAGTTTCCTTCTGTGTCCATCTTGTCCACTCCATGCCTCCTCTCCTTCCCCCTTTCCTACCCAACCCCATTGTTTGTCCATGTCTTCTTCTATCTTGTCCTTCAACTCCGCTGTTGGTCTCTCTCTCTCTCTCTCTCTCTCTCTCTCTCTCTCTCTCTCTCTCTCTCTCTCTCTCTCTCTCTCTCTCTCTCTCTCTCTCTCTCTCTCTCTCTCTCTCTCTCTCTCTCTCTCTCTCTCTCTTTCTCTCACTCTGTCTCTCTACTTACTGTTCCTTTGTCCTGTTACATCCTAATCCTTTCAGTGTACCAGGTCTTCCAAGATCCTTGACAACATTTTGTACTTCACAAACATTCTGCTCTATTCACTATAATTTGCCTGAGGTCATCTTCCATCTGTTTGGAAGTCAGTTAACATCACCTTCATCAACCATCCTTACTCCTTATCTAAGTTGACCTCAGGGCACCTCAGCGAGTGCACCGGTAACCCGGAGGGTGTCATGGCAGAAAATAAATAAAGACACCACTGTGGCCCTTCATGGTGTTTTTTGGGTGAAACCGACAAATTAAAAGATAGAGAAGGGTAACTTTATAAGGAATATTTATTAATCCCTACTGTCTAGCTGAAGTACAATAATACTAATTAAATGCAACACTTAATGACTTTCCTAAGAATCCCCAAATTAAATAAGTACAAATGTCACAGACAACGATGCAGCTATAAGTTGACTCATGACTCTCGATGTGGCAACTTAGCTCAAGCAAGCAGTTTGTGCAGTAAATCCCAGCAGGTTATAAATGGTTAAAAGGTCAGTGGTGAGCACGGTTGAAAGGTCCTAGTCCAGAGGGTGTGTATTGCATGAAGCCGACAGGACAGTCCACGTTTTACAAGTCCTCAGAAGGTGAAGTCCTCGCATCAGCGAATCATGGAGAAGAACCCAAGTCCACAGGTTGTATCAGAGATGATGAAGACGGGAACTCCAAGCTATAAAAATGTGTTATTTGAGGGATAGGTGAGGTTGGAGGGATGAATAAGCTCCAAGGATATGCACTGGTCAACTAGCGGGGTGAATGGCGTGTAAGTCACCCGAAAGATCAAGGACCAGCTTTGAAATCGTCGCCGAGATAACCGCAGTGCAATGTCCGACGGGTAGATTCCACGAGTAGAGGGACTTCAGAGAAGAATACCTCACAGGGTATGATATAAGAAACAAAGCTCAATCTCCAAAGACCAACGCACAGCGGGTTGAAGTTGGTCCGTTGTGATTAGGGAAGAGGTGAGTGATTGAACCTTTCCAGGTTCGCATGCAGAAGACCCCAGATTCCTCCTTCACTGGGTAGGTCAGTTTTAAAATGAAATGCATTGCTTGAAGCAAAGTGTGATAGCTCAAGATAACCTTCTCTCCTAGTTGTCCTTATATTTTATTCCTGTTCTCAAACTGCAAATGCCTTTTTATCTCGTGTTGCTACCCTCGTCAGAGGAGAGGGTTTTGCATTCGGGTCCATTTGTTTGTCTGTCTGTACAGAATGTGAGTATGTGTGTTAATTACATTAGACCTTTGAGAACCCTAAGACCCCAAAAACTCATAACCCCTATAAGACCCTTTAAGACCCTTTGAACCCTTAAAACCCTTTGGACCCCTCAGACCTTTTAGACCCTTGAGACCCCCTAAGACCCTCTAGATTCTTAGGACCCTTTAAGATCCCAAAGACCCTTTAGAACATTGTTCTTCATTGCATGGCTCACGAGCCCCTGGTGGCCTAAAGTGTGCCCCCTGACATGTGGCCGATAATGCACAAATGTGAAAAGACCCCCATCATAATCCACCATAAATGCTATCAAACTGACACAATGGTTTCAAATGAGTGTTCCAACGCGAAGCGTAAAAGTAACATAACCACATCAGGATATTGCAGTTGACAAACAATTTTGCTTGCAGCCCAGGTATCCACAACGAAGAAGAGTACGTGGGGGCAGGGCCTAAAAGCAGCCATTACGGAGTCCTGCCGGTGGTTTGGCAGCTCTCACATGCCTTATCGGCAAAAGTGGCCCCCCTCTAAAACAACAGTGAAGATCACTGCTTTAGACCCTTTAAACCCCTAACACATTTTAGATCCCTAAGACACTTCAAGAGCCTTGAGATGAAAAAGACTAAAACTCTTTGGACCCATATACCCTTGAAGACCTTTTGGAGCCATAACACCCTTTAAAACTGCTAAGACCCTTGAGACCCCTTTCACCTTTAGACTCTTTTTAGACATTTTAAGACCCTTGAGACTCCTTCAGACAATTCCAACCCTTTAGACCTTAAATTATACCCTTTAGACCCCTTCGACCTTTTAAGATACTTTGGTTGAAACCCATTTTGACATTTTCAGACCTTTTACCTTTACACATTTACAACTAGAACATTTAACCTTTCATTTGCAATTTATGACCTTTCATTTCGTGCATCCTTCCATTTATTTGCCACAAAAAAAATACATGTTGTTGTCGTTGTTGTTGTTGTTGTTGTTGTTGTGACAACATATTGTTGTGACTTGACAGGAAATTTAACAGCCAATATAACCTTCACCAAAAGCACAATTAAATGTTATACTGGCCCGTAACAATGGCCTGAGCAAAAATCACCTCCGCTTCGCCGTGAAGCTCCGTGTTGGATTATTTCGTTTAAACCTCCATTCAAAATTAATGAGATGAAACTTTTTGAAAATTTCTAATTATTCTCACTCAGATTTCAACATCACTGTTCTGTATATTATCAAGTTTCTGAAACTTTCTTTATATACCACCAGGTGGCGCAATACAATACACATTTACATGGAGAGATTTGGGGTCTTCCCCCGACCCTGAACCCCTCCTGACAGAAACCATACTTGGGGTACCCTTAGGCAACATGGAAAATTTGGTTAGATTTGGTTCAGTAGTTTTTGAAGCATATATAAACAAATAAACAAACAGAAAGATGTCATGCATTGCACAATACTTGCAAAATCCATAAAATAAATTTCACCTTTAAAATATTGCGTGGTTGAATTCAATGATCAAATATGCAAATCTTCTTCAAATTTCAACTCAATCGGATAAAAATGGAGGATCTTAGAAATCTCACCTAAGTTGTTGACCTTTGGCTGATGTTGACCTTTTGACCTCAAAGTCGATCGGCTTTTTGCATGTGACCAATTATTTCATTTGGTGAAGATCTGTTTAAAATTGTGACCTGTAGGTGATTGATATTCGGTACAGACAAGACCAACCAATATACTTGCGAATCTTCGATTTCACAAGTAAAACAACAAATATAAAATTAACTTTTGTAGTCGAGATAATTTACCTAAAATGAATAAGAAAATGCATTTTTACTGGAGTGTGTTAACGTTTTGAAGTACATTATAATTTATATGCATTGTCTCTTGGCATGATACCACCAAACTCATGTTTTGTTTCCTTTCCCACAGATGTCAATCAATAACAAAAGAAAGTACTGCGATGAGTACTTGAAGTACGGTTTCACAATGCTCACAAAAATGATGGGGAATTGCCGCATTGTGTCATTCGTTTCTGCATTCTTTCCAATGAATTATTGAAGTCGGTGAAACTGGCACTACATCTGATGAAGTTCCATCCTCAATTCCATCCTCACTACAAGTTCCATCATCAATTGAAAGAAAAGGACAAGGCTTACTTTGAACTGAGAGCCGATGGATTGAGCCGATGCTGCATGCAACTGGAGGCATCCAGGTCAGGTCAGGTATGGGAGCATGCGCCAGAGCAGAGCGTCACTGTGTCAACTTTCCATCGCTACTCCAGGGGCCTCCGTCTGGCCATCCCCCAGGCAGATGCCTGGCCCATCCCCATCTCCTTGAGATGCCGATCAACCTGCTGCAACCACGAGGCACGTTGTCGACCCACTGGCTTCCTCTACTCACGAGACTCCCTCGCTGAGAGAATCTGGTGAGCAGGATCAGCGTCAGGAAAACGAGCCACATGTCCATACAGCCGCAGCTGATGCTCACGGACTTTGCAGGTAACAAATCTCATTTGAGTCTCTCTCAGCAACCGTTCGTTGGAGACAAAGTCCGACCAGCGATAGCCAAGGATTCTCCGAAGAAACCTGGTGCCAAAGGAATTAAGTCTCTGTCTCAGATCCTTGGTCAGAGTCCAAGTCTCACATCCATAGAGCAAGACTGGAAGCACCAAGGACCTGAAGACTCGGACTTTCGGCCTCCCGCACAGGTACCGGCAGCGCCACACCCCATTATCCAGTGAATCAATGACTCCCCAGGCCCAACCCAGAAGTCTATTGACCTCTGACTCACAGCCAGCAGAGACATGAATATCACTGCCAAGGTGAGTGAATCTCTCCATGACCTCAACATCCTCACCACAAACAGACACAGACAAGACAGCAGCATTCAAGATGTCATTGAAAGCCTGGATCTTAGTTTTGACCCAGGAAACCCGTAATCCCAGCGGCTCCGACTCCTGATTCAGCACCTCGAGGGCCCCCAAAAGGATATCTAAAGTGTCCGCAAAGATGACTGCATCATCTGCGAAATAAAGGTCGGAGATCTTGACAATCCCAAACGATGCACCGCAGCTTGATTTCTCTGACATCCTCCCCAGAATCCAATCCATACAAGTGCTGAAAAGTGTGGAGGCCAGTGCACAAAGTGTGGGGGCTTTGACAAACTCAAGTAACAACAGGAAATAAATCAGAGATAGTACCACCACATCTCACAGCACTCTCAGTTCCAGAGCAGAGATCAGACATCAGATCGATCAGTTTTAGTGGCACCCCACGAAGACCAAGAACCCTCCAGAGGGCATCCCGTTTCACTGAATCGAACGCTTTACAGAGCTCAACATGGGCTGCAAGCAGCCCCTGCCGAAACTCTCATCTGCGTTGGGTAAGGACCCAAAGAGCAAGGATACGGTCAATCGTTGACCTCTTTGGTGTAAAGCCTGACTGCTCTGGACGCTGTTGCTCAAGCAGATGGTGGCGAAAACTATCAATAATTATCCGAGCAAAGACCTTGCCTGGTACTGAGAGCAGCGTCACCCCTCGGTAGTTGTTGCAGTCCTGGTGATCACCCTTCCCTTTCCAGAGAGGGACAACAAGGCCCCTCTTCCAGTCAGTTGGGATGATGCTTGTGTACCAGGCAGAGCATAGAACTACATGCAATGACACGAGTGCAGCATTTCCACCAGCCTTGAGAAGTTCAGCATGGATGCCACAGATCCCAGGAGCTTTACCCAATTTCAACAGGTTCACCGCAGCCCGTGTTTCCACAAGCGAAGGTGGACCACAGTTGATTGGAAGGTCAGCAACAGGGATTGCAACATCCCTGACCTCCAATTCGACAGCTGGGGGATCAGCCTGGTACAACCGCTCAAAGTAACCGGCCCAGTGGGCCTTCACTTCAGACTCCTCTGTCAAGAGGCCACCACCCTCCACTGTAACTGCAGTGCTCCGAGGGATGGGCTTGGATGAACACAATGCGTGAATTCCCCTGTACTGTAAGCAGGATGAGAATCACTTGACCCCAGGTGATGCTCCTCACACATTCCTCGCACATAGGCCTCATTGTACACTCTTAGCGCACGTACAGTTTTACACCTCATCTCCCTGAACAGCTGAGCTCTGTCATTCAGCCTGGCCCTGGGACTCTGGTCAATGGTATCCAGTGTCCTTTGAGAGACAAAATTCTTCTTTGCCCTATGTTGAGTTCCAAGACATCCACCGGAAAAATCAAGGACGGTGGTCTTGAAGACACTCCACAACTCTTGAGGACCTCCCAAAGCACACAGACCCCCCAAATCTCCACTCAGCTTGTTTGCAAACTTCTCAGTTACCCTCACATCCTTGAGCTTGCCAACATCCAGCCTAGGCTGGGATGGTACCATTCTCCTGGATTTAAGGTGCAACTTAAGAGTTGCTACAACAAGCCTGTGGTCAGTATTGAGGAACTGAGCACTCCGGTAGACCCTGCAGTTCTGGATCATCCTCCAGTGACGATCAACGAGCACATGGTCAATCTCCTTTGCCACACCACCAGCATTGGAATACCAAGTCCAATGATGAGCTTGTGGGCGCTGAAACCATGAACCGGCCACCCTAAGTCCATGACTTATTGCAAAGTCAAGGAACTTCGTGCTATTCTGGTTCATAGTTCCTGACCCATGGGGACCAACACACATCTCATAACCGTCCCTATCAGTTCCAGTCGATGCATTGAAATCCCCCAAGACTAGAAGTGTATCTCGTCTGGGGCACTGATCACCCACAGACTCGAGTGTGGCGTAGAATGCATCCTTCACGGTGAGATCACTCGCCTCAGTCGGAGCATAAACAGAGACCAGGGAAATGACACCTAAGGAGTGACGAATCCTTAATCTCATAATACGCTCGTTGACCGGTGTTACCTCAATTGTCATTGGATTCAGCTTTTTGGACACAGCTACAGCAACTCCTTGGGTATGGTAACCATCAGAGTGACCAGACCAATAGTAGGTGTAACCACCCACCATTATCTCACCGCAATCCGGTCTCCGAACCTCAAAGAGAGCTGCAATACCGATGTCCAAACACTTCAGCTCAGATGATAACAGAGACAGGTGATCATCCTCTTAGGGATAGGACATTCCAGGCACCCACCCAAAGGGACCGCCTCAGGTTAACCCAAGGATACCGCCATCTGGTGGATGAAACTCAGCACCACCCCGACACACTCTCCCGCAATCTGACCCAGGGATGTTACCCCGTGGTTTCCCTCTTATCATCAAAGATTGGGGGTCCCGAAGGCTTTGCCCCAATCCCGTCATCTGGTGAACTGCTCTGTGAAGGGAAGCTGCACAGGAGGTACTCCCACGGAGTGGGTTTTCAGATTTCTTTGCATTTTTGTGTTTTGTGGAACGAAGGGTTTTACGGTGGCCGGAGTGCAAATCCTGCCCCCAACCTCTTAATAAGAAGTAACCCAACTGCAGGATGACGTCTGCAGACACAGTTGGGCACTAGATATTTTGATGGTCGTTGGCTCACAAGGAGCTCCTTCGCCCTTTGACATGTTTTGTTTTTAAACCTGCTGGGTGTCCATATCCAAACACCCTCCTCACCAAAAAAAACCTGGTGGGGGAGACGGTTTAGTTGCCGACAACCTGACCATGGAACAGATTAGTACAGGTTTACATGATACCTGAGCAAGTCACAGATCTGATCTGGTATGACTTGACAGAGACAAGTCACAGATCTCATCTGGCCTGACCTGACAGTTGCTGCACACAACTGGAGGCATCCAGGTGCTGCACAAAAAAAAGGTGCTGCACGAAATGTGAGTGAGATATCTCTTTGGAACAACACAATTCAATGTAGAATTGTTGATATCTCTTCCCGATTTGAATAGTCAAATTGTGCAAGAGATGAAAGGAATCTCCTCTTTTCTCAATTCAATTTGACGAAACAACAGAAGTTTGGTTGGATGATGAAACAACCGATGTTTTGTTAGATAACGAAACAACCGATGTTTGGTTGGATGATGAAACAACCGATGTTTTGTTAGATAACGAAACAACAGAAGTTTGGTTGGATGATGAAACAACCGATGTTTTGTTAGATAACGAAACAACCGATGTTTGGTTGGATGATGAAACAACCAATGATTGGTCTGATGCCCAATTGTTGGTTTACTGCGGTTACATTTTCAATGGCAGCTTGAAGGAGGAATTCCTCTATCAGAATTTTGAAATGACGACGAGCACAGCTTGCGATGTGATGGATGTTGTTTCCACGTATTTTTAGAGTCATGGTTGAGTTGGAATAATCTTGTTGGTGTCACAACCGATGGTGCATCAGCCATGCGTGGCTCAAGATATGGGTCCCAAGCATGTGTCAAAGTAAGAGCACCATCTGGTGTTCACCGTTTCATTTAATCGTGAAGCGTTACCATCCATATCACTGCTTCTGGAGTTGAATATGCTGTTGAAGAAAGTCCTGAAAAATTGTCCAACTATGGAGAAAAGATTGATACTGGAAACCAGACTTTTCTAACAGCTGTGTGCTGGCATGGACTCCACGGACATGAAACACTGCTGTTGTCCGCATCAATAAAGTGGCCGGCTGGGGGAAAGTTTCTCACATGTTTGTTCACTCTTTGCGACGAGGTGAACACTTTCCTCGAAATACAGGCGAAGCTTGATTTGCTTGATACATTTGATGGCGAATATTTTGAAGCACAACTGGTGGACATCATGGACGTTATTCTGGTGTTGAATGAACTCAATGTGAAGATGTTAGGGAAAGATTTAAACATGATTACTCACACAGAGAGCAAGTACTAGTACAATGAAGGATCAGGATGCAACAGAACAAAAGGAATGGCGGAGAGAGGGGGGAAACACCAACAGCGCAACTGAAGGCCAAGATAGAGGGAGTCAGACAAACAATGGGTGTGGGGAGGAATGGGGGGCAGGAGAGGACGCATGGGGTGGACAAGATGGATAGAGAAGGAAACTCTTTGGAGGGAAAACTGGAAATATTAAGGTGGAGGGAGTTTGGTGGGGTTAAAGAGTGCAAAAAATCATGGTTTGGGGTTGGGGATTATCTGAGATGGTGGTGAACAGCTGTTTAGAAGACCTGGAGGGAAGAGTGAGATTGAAGAGGATGTGGAAGTTGTTCCCACAGGTGGAAAAAAGAGAAAGGAATGAGTGGAGGTGAGCACTGATCCTGGATTTAGGTAGATTCACCAGAATGGGGTTGATGCTGTGTGTGCCCTGCAGAAACCTGGGGGGAAGGGGAGGGGGGGAAACAAAGTATGGAAAGAGCAGAGGGTGCAAGACCAGAAAGGAGGTTGTATAAGATAGACACCACTGACCTGTCTGCAATGGCCCAAAGACTCAGCTTAATTGTGGGAGATTTCAATAAGCTTGAAGGCTTTGGTTTCCACGGTGTCAAGCTGAGCAAGATGTGAGGCAGGGGAACCAGCTCAGAGGGGGGAGCAGTACTCCATCAAGCTGTGAATGAAAGCCTTGTAGGTGGATATGAGTTCACTTGTCCTTTGACAACTTGCAACTCCACACAAATTGTGTGGAGCATGGGAATTTTGTGATGTTCCTGAATGTCAAGTAGGTTATCACCAATGACAGGCTATCGAACAGTGTTCAACAGGAGATCAAAGAACGTGTGACCTGCCTTCATTAATAAATTTCATGATATTTTCCAGATTGGGAGGAGAGTATGGATTTGGCGAGAAACCAATTAACTTGTGACATTCATCTATTTCTGGAAGCGGTTTGAGAAGAGTTCTTGGAATTGACGATTCTTCAACCAAAGAGGTGTTCAAGGAGAATTAACTTGAAGAGTTCTGCTGTAATCTGGTGAATCCACCCATCCATCCATTGGGACCATACTCTGTGCAGAGCATTGGTGCTGCCTGAGCAATCTCCTTGGCTATTTGGCACAATCCTGGACGGGTCTCCACTCCAACACAGGATACCAACAAGCTGGCACTCATTTTGCCGACCTCAGAAGCATGACAGGCAGAGTCAATCCCACCCTGGTATTAATTCAACAGTTGAGTGGGATTTTAACTCAGGATCGTGGGATCCCAAGCCCACCACCCTATCCATTAAGCCAACACCAGGCATACACGGTGAACGTGTACCAAAAAACGAGTTTATAGCGATTTGCGTCTTGTTCCCTTTTGAGTCTACACATCTCTGTGAGAGTGGTTTCTCTGTATTGCATGCATCAAATTGAAGAGTCACACGCAACAACTTGGCAGTGCAAGATGATATCCGATGTGCTCTGGCAAACACGGCGCCACATTTTGAGAACATCGCACCCATTGATTGACTGTGCTGTTTCGTTACCTCCATATTCATCATCACACCATTTTAAAGCCTTTATCCCTGAGCAGGGGTCAGCTTTTTGTGGGCTCCAATCACGGTACCCTTTCTTGTGGCAATGTTTTTACAGCCAGATGCCCTTCCTGACACCAACCCTTTAGTCGCCTTCGACCCTGCAGGGATATTTACCAGTATACTGGTGCTCATTTCACCCAGCTTCGGAAGGATGACAGGCTGAGTCAACCCCCCTGATGCTAACTCAGCAGCCAGCGGGGCTCGAACTCAGGACCTCAAGGATCCCAAGCCACCGCCTTAACCACTAAGCCACACCAGGCTCATGTTACCTCCATATTGAATCCTCCTACCCCCCCTCCATTAAATTGAAGAATCTGTAGTAATGTGTCCTTTGTGGCAGTTGTAACATTTCCTGTGTGCCATTGAATTTGAATAAAGCAATAAAAAATAAATAAAATGGTTCATCTTCCCTTCATTTATGCAACTGTCCTACTTATTGTTTTACGAGGGGGTCCAAAGATCCTCAAAAGAGGCATGGGGGGTGGGGTGGCTGGCAACGTGACCTTCGGGAAGCACGGATCTAGAGGATGTAATGGAAAACCGCAAACAGGATGTGATACACTGGAGCATGAGAGAAAGTATAACATACATGGGGTATTCCAAAACTTCTGTGAATCAATGGGTCCAAGACGCGCCATTACAGTGGTTCCAAGCAATCCCCTCCGATACATTTCAGAGCGAGAAAGTGAACATTTCGTTCCTCATACCTCATGAAACAGCCATGCCCTCCCTAAACTTGTCTGATGTGGCCTTGCTATCATGACTACATCTTTAGATTGCAATCTTGCACCAGCCTGTCACAGTGTCATGGCATGACCATTTCACATGCACATACCATCCTCATCTTCATATTATTATTATTATTCTTCTTCTATTAGTCTATGAAGCAAAACTGCAAATGGTAGTCATTGTGGTGCACATGTATGAATCGGTTGTATTTTATTGCTTACTGTAAGTACCATTTATACAGTCAAACCACATTGGCAGTATGTGGTCTGGAGTACACATCATTGACAAGGCATTTATAAATCCTATCTGAGCTTTTAAAATGGTCCTTGAGCATGAAAGGATCAAGGTACAATCACTAAGACTCCCTTGAGAAGGACTTATAGCAAGACTGTTGATGAGCATCATCTTTCCATCGCTGCATTCAGCTTTTGCTCATGGATCCTGTTCGAAGTGAAAGCGAGGGACGTCATCAATAATATAAATTCCAAAAAGTTCATCTCATGCTTGTTCCCCTTAACCACTGTTGTCATCACTTCTTCTACAGTCTTTGGATCTCCTGGTCTCTGCAAACAAACAAAAATGTGTTAAAGTAACAGTTTCCACGAGCTTAGACGTTGATTTAGCTTGACACCACATTCAGGAAGAAAGTCTTGTGGCCATTCTGCTGTGATATTTTCACTTGGAATTTATCTAGATTTTCTGCCTAACAAGATTCATGATCCGGATACCGTAAAAGAGCCATTTTGTTAAGTCCTCGCGCGAGGGTGCACCGTCAGGTCAGGTATGGTATGGGAGTGTGCGCCGGAGCAGCTCGTCGCTGCGTGCACTGTGTCGTGCAGCATGTTGTCCTCTGGAGGAGATTTACATTGCTATCTGTCTTCTCTGTTCACATTAATACAAACCCCATGGTGGTCGGTTTTGTAATGCAGAAGGAAGCCTTTGTGCTCGTCCCATGGCCAAATCCGGAAAATCCCATATTTCTTGTTTGGGGCAAGAATGCAGTTGATAATATTGCGTCACAAAGACTCTTATTGTTCCAGAACCACCTTAATAAGGTTATGCAGCTCCATGAAGGGGGTAAACCCCAACCAAAAATCAGATAATCTCTCACCTGGAAATAGATACCAAGCTCAATAAGGGGTTAACCCCAACCAAAAATCAGATAATCTCTCACCTGGAAATAGATACCAAGCTCGATGACGGGTTAACCTCCAACCGAAAATCAAATCATCGCTCACCTGGAAATATTTACCAAGCTCAACGAAGGGTTAACCCCAACCAAAAATCAGATAATCTCTCACCTGGAAATAGATACCAAGCTCAATAAGGGGTTAACCCCAACCAAAAATCAGATAATCTCTCACCTGGAAATAGATACCAAGCTCGATGACGGGTTAACCTCCAACCGAAAATCAAATCATCGCTCACCTGGAAATAGTTACCAAGCTCAACGAAGGGTTAACCCCAACCAAAAATCAGATAATCTCTCACCTGTAAATATTTACCAAGCACTTCTTATCAAGGAGGGGAAAACATATCAATTGTCCCCCTCACTTTTTTCATTGAACGTAAGTTGCGTAACACAAAACGAGCTGCTCTTGTACAACCAGGCCGAGATGCTCCTCAAATACAAGAATAAATTTTTAAATCTCTCTGTAATTCCAGCAATCTCTGTGTGCATGTTTGTCTGTGTGCATGTTTGTCTGTGTACATGTTTGTCTGTGTGCATGTTTGTCTGTGGGCATGTTTGTCTGTGACCGCTGTTTCTTGACAACCACTGGTCCGATCTACTTGAAACTTGCCAGGTATATTCCTGGGGACCCGAGTATGTACCTTTTCAAGGTTTGATATTAATCGGACAAGTGGTTCCCAAGTTATGGTCTCTGTACTCGCAAGCCGTTCGCATCTGCTTTGGGAGTTGGACCAAACCATTTCACGTAAATAGAGGGAGGGGGTTGCCCAATACAGAGCCTCTCTAGATCTTTACTTTTTGCCAAAAACAACAAAAGAAAAAGAACCGTTAGTTTTATTGGTCTATAATAATTCTATTAAAGATGATAGGTTAACAATTCAACATTGAGGATCCGTGCTTCCCAAGCCATGGGCTCCCACCGGCCAAGCGTCCATAGCGACGTCGCTTTTTGATCCTTCGACGTCGGCTCTTCCTATCATTGCGAAGCAGAATTCGCCAAGCGTTGGATTGTTCACCCACTAACAGGGAACGTGACCTGGACATTTTGAGGTATGTTGGGACATTTTCGGACTTTGTCTCGTCATTTTATGAGATGGCCCGGAGCTCCACGCCTCGGATAGTGTTAGGCCGTAACAGCTCGAGGCCCCTTTAGCGACCAAAATAGTTTATTTCACCTTTCTAACCCGAAGTTATATCGCCAGATGCCTGATGTTATTACCTGCACGATGATGTGTGTGTTTAATTCTTGTGACTTCGCACCGTCGAGTTATAAGCCAATAAAAGATTTCGCGGCCTGGTATGCTGATTGAGATGGTGGAGCCTGTGCAGGATGACGCGGTTTCACTCTACCGGCTCGCACGAACGAACGGAAAGATATTTTGTAATTCTGTTTTCATATTTCGCAGTCGATAACAGTGGCCTAAATCCCAACGTTGAAAACCGGGTGAAAATCGAAGGAAAGTTGGTACTTTGGCGACTAAATTTGCTTTGAATACTTGGGAAACATAAAATAAAATGTGCTGATTCAGTCGCTTTTGCAGCGGTTAATGTAAATAATGTTTTCATCGGTACTTGGACTTAGGGGAGGTATAGACCTACAAAACGAGAGGTATCATTCTGTCGTCGGACTTATGAGGATTAAATTATAGATTTCAAAAGGTAGCTGTTGAAAAATATGCAAAATTCACCTAAGCGGTTCGGACAAACGAACGGAAAATTATTTTTGAATTCTGTTCTCGGATTATAGTCCTGCGGCGTAGTCTGATATTTCAGATCAATTGTTCAAATTTGCATAAAAGCTCCAAAATTGGTACACATGTAGAATAATGTATTCCGAACAATTCTAGATATGGAGCCACCCGAGATTTTGCCTTGGTCAGCTTCGGCGACGATTTTCCAAAATGGCCACCATTCGACTTTAGCGAAATTTGCTATATGCTCTTATTTTCTTATTGTATTGGTGGTAGATATAAGGAAAGTGTAAAATTCAGGAAATTGACCATGAAAAGGCGTATTCAAATATTATGAGCCAGTATTTTCGGTAAAAAAGCCATTATTTTATTTGTAAATTGCTGCTCTCCTGAAACTTTTCGCTGAAAAGAACCCATTATTGCCTGGAGAACAAGAGTCAAATCATCACATTCAATGGGTTTGGAATCAACAAAAATTGCATTATAGATTACATTACTCTATTTTGAAAAGGGAACTGATAATCGTGATAATGACAAACTCAGAAAATGTAGTCAAATTATTGCACACTTCACTTTGAAGCGGCTACAGTTTACTGTCTACTACCATTCTACCAGGACACATGGTACACGCATACATCAGTGTAGTACAATATGAGTTTCTGAGTTCAAGTGTACTGGCTCTGGATCAAGAAGTCAACACTTTTACAAGCAATGCGACTTTGCATTTGCACATTCTAAGCGAGGCCGATATCTCAGTCTGTGTCCACTGCATCTGTCTACTGGCATTCTCCTTCACAAGCACACAGTCCAGTGCATTGCAGATTAGCCTTCTTGCATTTGCAGCGGTTTCTACAGCCTTTTTTGCAGCCGCACGACACCAGCTTGAAGCAGCTTTTTGAAGCGTCAGGGAGTGTGGTTCAGAGCGGTTCGTAGGACCCATCCTCTGTTTGCCGCCAGCCCCAACTTGTTGGTGATGGAAGCACGGGTTGAGGGAACAAGACCTGCCCCCAGACATAGCCACCCTGGAAGACTGATCTCTTCACATGCTGTTCCAAAGCATCGTAGGTAGGTGGGATGCGCTGGACGGAGTTCCTCTTGGCGAAGAGTTTCTTTCTGGCCTCATTGACGTCCGTATATGGACTGGTGCGGTCATAGAGGAGCACCACAAACCTTTCAATGCAGTGCATTGTGTTATCCTGGATGTTGACTGGCATGGTGGTGAGGGTCACAAGAGAATCTGTCAGTTCTTTCTGGCCTCGTTGACGTCCGTATATGGACTGGTGCGGTCATAGAGGAGCACCACAAACCTTTCAATGCAGTGCATTGTGTTATCCTGGATGTTGACTGGCATGGTGGTGAGGGTCACAAGAGAATCTGTCAGTTCTGGAAACTAGTTCCATGTGGCCCAGGCAGAGTTCTTCCCATGCCTCACGAATGCTGATACCGTGTCACATCCGGTCATGGCGTGGAAGACAGGGAGGGCACGTGCCTTCTGTGGACCGAGGGAGGCAGCTATTTCATGGGCAGGGATGTGGCAGTAGTTCTTGCCCGTCCCAAAGGCAATCCAGAGTTCATCCACGGATGGTAGTGCCTGGGCTACCCTCACCGCCAAGACGACGACGTCGGTGTCTACGGTTCGAACTTGAATCCAACGCTGGTCATGTTCTGCAGCATGAGCCACATGTAGCATGATGCGTGTGTCCGCCTCTTCTTGACTGCATGGAGCCAGAGAGCTTTCATCTTCCTGCCTTGGAAGGCAGATGACTGCTTCACCATCAGTGACTACCAGCTCCTTTGCCTCGTCATGGAAGGACTGCACCAGCACATCGGACAGGAAGGTGAAGAGCTCCACCTTGTTTGCATCAACACGTAGGAAACTCTGCCAGTTTCCTGGTATGGCTGCGGTGCTCACCATGCGCCGTCGCACCCCTTTTCCTCATTTCTCCCTTGTCGCCGTCTTCAAGGAACCATCTTTGTAGCTATCCCAAACGAGGTCGAGACGTGAAGGACCATGCAGCTGCCCCTCGACGTATGGGATGAAGACTTGGTGAACATATTCTTCAAATGCCTTGGCAGTGCCAGGCTTCAACATCTGCACGATGACGGCACCGTCAAGGACAACAGAAGTAACAGCAGGTGCATCAGACTGAGCTTCAGCAACGCCTTCAAGGCACACCAGCAAGTCGCTTTTGCTACCCAGGTGTAGCTTACCTGCATCAGATAAAGTGGGAGGGCATGCTTGATTTTCATGACGGAAGAACTCGTCCAGGTTCCCATCGCGGTTCTGGCAGCCTATGTCGAGCCTTGCAAATAAGGCCATATCATTCTTCACAGATGCTTCCTTTCCTTTGGGTGCTTTTGGTCTTCTGTTTGTTCCAAAGAGGGGGAGTTTGTTCCTCTTTATAGGTTCGTCAATAGTCTTGGTTCTGTCGATGAGGCAATCCTTTGAGTGTGCCTGAAACTGTTCTTGTCCAATCTGCTTGGCAGTGCGAACTGTTTCAGTTGCTGCAGGATCGTCAATCTCCTTGGTGTCTAGGACCAGCAAATCTGGACTATCCTCCTCGAAGGGATTCCCCAGCTCTTCAATGACAGCCACAAGTGATTGTATATCTTTGGCAAATGCTTCCTGTGCACGCGGTGTTTCTTCATGGTGACGTGTCTCCTCATTGGCATTTGGATACATGTTCGCCTCCTCAAACTCCATGATCACTCTGGCCACCTCGGGTCCGGTGATCATCCAGTGCCTCAGAGCACTGGGATTGTCCATCAGGCCAACGGCACCTCTGTCACCCTTGACACGGGCATTGTTTTGTTCATGCGCTTGGTCAAGAGGAATTTCTGAGAATGCCCTCTTGGTCTTTTGCACTGTGAAGTTTGGCCTGCCTTGAACTCATTGTAGATCATTGTAAACCTACAAAGAGAATAACAATGACAGATATCCCATGTTGTTAAAGTAGAATGGTGGCTATTTTGTAAAATGGCCGCCAAAGCTGACCAAGGCAAAATCTCGAGTGGCATCATATCCAGAATTGTTCAGAATACATTAGTCAACATATGTACCAATTTTGGTGCTTTTATGAAAAGTCGAACAATTGGTTTGCTATGCTGCAGTACTATTATACAGTATCTATAGGGTAGTAATGAGATTACGTCGAAAATCCAATTTAAAAAGGCCTAGGCTTCATAGCTTAGCCACGGCTTGCAATTTTTACTAGGAAAAATAACGTTCCGGAAGGAATTTCTCTTCCTCCGTCATCTGAATAATTTCCCCTTTGCACGAGGACAAAGACGAAGGATAGACCGACAGAATAAGGTGTCTCATTAAACTGTGTGATTTAGAATGATTAAATTAGAGATTTTAAATGCAGCGTTGAAAATAAAGAGGATTGTCAGCTTCTTGTTCACCATGTCGACCCCGCAACGGTTCTGGGCCCCTTTAGCGCCTAAAATGGTTTATTTCACCTTTCTAACTTATATCGCACTATACTTAAACAAAACATACGGGCACGCACCATACTTAAACAAAACATACGGGCACGCACTATATTTAAACAAAACGTACGGGCACGCACTATACTTAAACAAAACGTACGGGCACGCACTATACTTAAACAAAACGTACAGGCACGCACGATACTTAAACAAAACATACGGGCACGCACCATACTTAAACAAAACATACGGGCACGCACTATACTTAAACAAAACGTACGGGCACGCACTATACTTAAACAAAATGTACGGGCACGCACTATACTTAAACAAAACGTACGGGCACGCACTATACTTAAACAAAACATACGGGCACGCACTATACTTAAACAAAACATACGGGCACGCACTATACTTAAACAAAACATACGGGCACGCACTATATTTAAACAAAACGTACGGGCACGCACTATACTTAAACAAAGGCACGTGGTTTCAAAGTTGTGTTTTGGGGTTTTTTTTGCACGTATGGGCACGCACTAGTGGAAATGATGAACGTATTTACAAATCAACAAACTAGGTACAATAATTGGAAAGAAGAGAGTGCACATCCGGACGGCAACAGACCTTAATCCCTCGTCTCCTGGTCTCGTGGTTTGTGAGAGGTAAAGAATTACATAAATGTTCACATTACAACTGATTTTAGCTCATTCCTTTGGTGAACCCTTTTGATGGCATGCAAATCAAGAACACAATCTTTAACGACGACGCTAACTATGAACCAACAATATCATAATCATCTCACTCAACTTTAGCTCACTTGTTAATTAAATGCAGATTAAATAAAATGATGAATATTAATAATCCCAGGTAATAAAATACCAGGGTATCTGACCCTAACCAAAAGTAATAAAAGTAATAAGCGCGTAGCCGGGAACTAAGCGAGTAATGGAATGCTAAATTGGGAGCTCAGATGCTAAATTAAGAACTGAACTCGTATCGGCGCTCTTTTAGTAGTAATACATGTGCTACGCAAAGCTTATCACATGTCAACATTGTGCCTGGAGGTATAGTGACCGAGCCAAAAGTATGTTGACCTTAAAAATGCCCTGTTATGCAAAAATAACCCTTATAATTCACATGTCAAAATGTATTCAACTGAAATGTAATTCCCTTCTCGTTTCATAGAGAATATGGATATCAGAGTTTTTCGCGACAGCATCAAGTAGCACATCCCCGACTACTCTCCTGGAGCAATCAAGTTCCCAGAAAGAGGTGGACGATTCAAAGGAGAAGATAGCAGAAAAGGGTACATGTGCGAGTACTCGGCCGAATTTCCCAGATCAGCCTTTTCAACCTCATGATGTCAGTTGTATCCCAGTCCAAATACTGCCAAACCGAAAGTTGAAGTTTCAACAACAATGGTTCAAAGATTTTCCGTGGCTTCATTTTGATCGGTGCATCAGCGGTGTGCTCTGTCACACCTGTACGGACGCTTGTCATGAAAAATTTACCGAACTTGCCCGCTGTGCAGAAGACACATTTGTCTCAAATGGCTTTCGGAACTGGAAAAAGGCTACAGAAAAATTCGGACAACACGAATGATCAAACACACATCGGCTTGCCTCTGAAAATCTGAAATGTCGCAGAAGTCAACCTGGTGTCCATGTGCAGCTAAGCAGCAAACTGCTAGAAGAGCAAAGATCTGCACGGTCAGCACTTGTGAAGATTATCACCTCACTGCAATATTTAGCCCGACAAGGCTTTGCAATTCGTGGGAAGGATGCCTCTGAAGGGAATTTCAAAATGCTCTTACAGTTGCGGGCCGAGGATGATGTAAACCTCAAGACGTGGCTGTCAAGAAAGACGACGTTCACAAGTGGAGAAATTCAGAACGAAATTCTACAGTTGTTGAGTCATGCCATCCTCAGAAATATCTGCAGTAACGTGAATGAAATGTCCACTCAGTTCGGACTCGTAACTGATGGAATGCAAGATATTGAGGGTAATGAGCAGGAGTCGGTGTGTGTGCGCTATGTGACGGATTCCTTTGATGTTCAAGAAGATCTCATCGGCCTCTACCAAGTATCGTCAACAGGAGTATCACTTTGTAAGATGCTTCAGGATGTCCTAATTCGGTGTGAATTCCCTATTGAACACCTGAGAGCGCAGACTTACGATGGGGCAAGCAACATGTCCAGAAAATACAAGGGCTGTCAAGCACAGCTAAAAAAAACTCCAACCGCTGGCCAATTATGTTCACTGTGGGGCTCATGTCACCCAACTCATTACATCCAAAGCCTTACAAACTGCACCGTTCATAAGAGACGCCCTTGATTATGTTATGTCCAGGTACTCAGCAACATCTACAACAACTCTGGAAAATTCAAGCATCTGCACTTGAATATCCACGCTGACGATGCTGACACTCCTTGCCCTACACGCCTGAGGCCAATTTGCCCGACGCGTTGGTTAACTCGTTCTCCTGCCGTGAAATCGATATTGGATAACTATGAAGCGGTACTGGATGCCCTTCAACAAGCAAGTGATGCCTTTGGTGCGAACACGGCATCGCGAGCCAACGGTATTTGAAGCTGTCTTTCATCAGGAAAGTGTGTTCTTGGTCTGTTTGCATCATTGCCCGTTCTCCAATCCCGTGAATACCTCAATAAGGCACTTCAGGGTTCACAAGTTACCGTCTCTGGTATGCTTACTGCTGCAAAGGTAACTGCACAGAATCTCCAATCTCTCCGTACCGACCAGACGTTTAAGGAGGTTTTCGAAGCAGCACAACAGAAGCTCCAGCAGTGCCAACTAGATCCAGTGACCCTCCCTCGTAAGCGCAAACTTCCGAAGAGACTTGATGGAGGCACGCAGGAATACACTGCCAATTCTGCAGAGGAGGTATACAGAGTTGAATTTTTCAAAGTCATCAACAGCGCATCCGAGAACTTGAACGAGTACGTCACATCAACCGACCTCATGGCGTATAGGGACTTGGGTGAAATGGTCCTGTCTGGGTCATTCAAACCACAAATAGTCCGCAAATATCCCGAACTGTCGGATTTCCTCGAGCAAGAACTTGGCTTCTTTCGTGACCAGTTCAGTGGTTCATCTGTTGAGGATTACCGTAAGATATTTGTAGACATGGTGCCGGAAGTCCGCCGAATGTTCCCACAGGTAGAACGTTTGCTTAGGCTTCTATTGGTTTCCCCAGCAAGTTCATGCCAAGCTGAACGGTCATTCAGCACAATCAGACGTATGAAGACTTGGTTACGTTCCACAATGACCCAACAACACCTCAACCATCTCATGATCTGTCATGTTCACCGAGATTGTCTGACAGCACTTGACCCCCCAAGACATTGCTACAAAGTTTTTAACTGGATCAGCAGACAAGAAGGTTCATATTTTTGGCAAGTTTTAAGGTAAGTTGACCGTACTCGTGTAATATCAATTTCATGTATGTATCTAGATTTCAGTTTATGTTTAGTGAATCAGTTCAAGGGTCGTGAAAAGGAGGCTTGATAAACAATTCTATATATATATATATATATATTTCTTTGACCCTTGAAACTTTGAAATGTGTATGATTAATGTTTAATTTCGCTCCGTCTGCTTACATTTGATAAAAACATGGTCGATAGATGGTCAGATTGATTTAAGGGATTTGTGTGATCAGAAGGCAGCATGTCAATGAGCGTATAAAATCATGAATTTGCAAGGGTAGACTTGCTGTGTCCACGCCAGCACGAAGTGGGCTTCGTGGTCTGGACATGCAATGTCCCCCCCCCCCACTTTTCAAAAGCAATCGACGCCCATGGGTAAACCCCAACCAAAAATCAGATGGTAACGATTTCCAGGTGAGAGACGAAGTTCAATGAAGGGTTAACCTCAACCAAAAATCAGATAATCTCTCATTTGGATAGATATACTAAGTTCAATGAAGGGTTCACCCCAACCAAAAATCAGATAATCTCCTGGAAATAGTTACCAAGTTTAATGAAGGGTTAACCTCAACCGATAATCAAAATCTCTCACCTGGAAATAGTTACCAAGCTCAATGAGGGGTTAACCTCAACCGAAAATCAAAATCTCTCACCTGGAAATAGTTACCAAGCTCAATGAAGGGTTAACCTCAACCGAAAATCAAAATCTCTCACCTGGAAATAGTTACCAAGCTCAATGAAGGGTTAACCTCAACCGAAAATCAAAATCTCTCACCTGGAAATAGTTACCAAGCTCAGCTTTCATGAGACGTTTCAGTTCATCCCGGTCCAGGTGATGCACGCTTGCCTTTGCCCGCTTTGCGTGCTTGTGAAACACTTCAATCAAGGTTTGCATAGCCATCTCCAAGTCCGTCACCATGGCAATTGCTCACCTGTTGTCCAGAAATTGTTGATGACCAATCGTACACCACGTGGGAATCATACCACATTAAATAAGGCAATTCTCTGTATGTGTGTTTCGTTGGTTGTTTTGTGTGTGTGTGTGTGTGTGTGTGTGTGTGTGTGTGTGTGTGTGTGTGTGTGTGTGTGTGTGTGTGTGTGTGTGTGTGTGTGTGTGTGTGTGTGTGTGTGTGTGTGTGTGTGTGTGTGTGTGTATATCATGGAAAAAACAGGCTGGGTCGTTCTTCACCAAATTTTGTGTTGGTAACTAGTACCTAGGGTCAGGTCATGGGAAACTCACCCACCGCCCCCCTCCCCCCCCCCAGGTTGCTCCCAAAGGGAAGGGTGTTTCTAGTGCTTGAAATGCTCAACAATCGTGGAGGTGTACGAGTACCATCATACTAAAATACGCAACTTGGTGTCTCTGTCTGTCTGTCTGTCTGTCTGACCGTGATACACTTGGTCGTTACTTATCCAATCTCTACCAAACTTGACAGGAGGACTAAGGGTCACACAATTGAGGTTGTAGCGACTTCATTTCCCCTCTTCCCCAAGGGGGTTTTCTGCCTTTGGGTGAAATCCGTGTTAAGGTGTATCACTGTGTTAAGACAGCTAATCGTGGTATATTTTCCAAGGCCGCTTCTTAGAAAAGTAATAACAACACTAATGATAATATCATCATATTAATGTTTTAACAAAACAGTATTAATACTAGTCATACCTCCCCTTCACAAGGGGTTATTCATCCTTGGACAAACGCCATGTTAACGTGTACAGATCGCTTATCGTGGCGTCTCGTGGGGCACTCCTACCACAGAGACCTCCATGACCCCTCCCAGAAGTTAAAAATAAATAAATAACCAGAAACACATGTGATTACCTTTTTAAACAGTCGCTACTGCTGTTTGACACTAAACTGAAATATATTCGGAGGAATCCTGACATCCTTGAGGCAATCTTCATGTATCACATCCAGCACATATTAACAGACCCAAGTCGAGATCCACTGTAATCTATATACTCCATATGACCCTTCCTGCTGTTCCCATAGGGAGAGTGTATACTAAACCCAAAAAAATTAACCAACTTCAAGCTTAATTTTTTAAAACGGAAAGTTTCCGATAACATACTTTATCCCCACTTTAAAACAATATTTTTTTTATCCCCGCTTTCAAAAAAACAAACGGGAGGGATACTGTAATCAGCTCCATCTGTCTGTCTGTCCGTCACAGTATCTCCTCCAAAATGTTTGTGCAGAAATTCACCAAACTTGGTAGTTTTGACCACCACCACGTGGCAAGAAAGTGCAAGAGCAGTATCATTTTTGGCCCCACCTTCTGGGACGGGGTGAAAAGGTCAAATCCCCCCCAAAAAAATGCAATTACAGCCACGTTAATTTTTAAAAATTTTTTCAATGAAATTCTGTATTTGCAATCAGCGTTGGGTGACGCATGAAATATGTAACAATTTTTTGGATCTGACCCCTGGTTCATGACCCCAGTGAGTGGGGACATAGCATCACAGGGGTCAAAACAATATTTTTCTCCCCCAATATTTGATATTGGGTCATTCCTGGTGGAACTTTTTGCCATCTTTTAACTTTGCTTTAGATGGGAAGCGTGGGAATTTGCGATGGCGCACCATCGACTTCGCTCGAGTTGATATTTCGAAAGGATTTTCCGACTTTATATTTAAAGCCTCTCAAATAACTCCGTGAACATTTGCTAGCGGAAGAGATATTCACTAATGGACATCTAAGTGCTGTTCGTGATATGCCCACCCTTCCATTAATCATTTGGCTCTTGCCTCACACGCATTCTACATCCATCATGTAAATGTGAGAAAAAACATAAAACATAGTAAACATGACTTGTGCAAGACCCTTCACTGTTTTGAGACGAGGAACCACCTGCCACAACTCCTATTGCTGCAAGGAACCTGATTACCAGGATATATGAACCATGGTGTCCGATTCCGCACAAGCGGATCCAGACAGCCTGCCAAGACAATATTACAATAGAAACACATTGCATAAGCTCTTTTCAGCTTGTGTGTTTTTGTTTCTTACATATGACTTGCATTCCTTAGTAAACGAGGAAGAAAAAGAAATCATTTGCCATCGTTGCACATGAGCCAATATGTACAAACAATAAGTTGTGGACAATCAAATCCAACAGATAGCATGGTCAAGTCCTAGCTTTGAGATGAAGACTTACCTTCCTGGAGTATATGTTATAAGAGAAGGTGATACGATATCTCCCCAGGCACGATGATGATCAGAAGCTGAGAGGTAGAACCCAGTTGGACCAGATGATCAGTACAAATGAAAACTGCACACTCACTCACTGTACCTGTACGTAGTGTTGCCGAACCAGTTTTACTTGCTCGTAGGTCAGGAAGGAAAAAAAAAATGAAATAATTTACATTACTGGAGTTTCCATGTTGGTATATGATACCCTTTAGGTTCTTAACGTTCTCATTCAGATGAGGCATTGCATTGCAAAGCTGGAATGTACTTGAACACGGGTACACCGACACACACTTACACCTGAAACTGCAAATATGTGTTTGGGTTTTGTGTAAAGAGGGAAGAAAACGAGTTGATGGACAGGACAAAACAATGAAATAAAGACTTTGCAAACAGTGGCCTGAAAAAGTATTCACTCCCAACGGATCATGGCACATTTAGATGAATCGTCAATGATGTAGAAACAATTTTTTTCCAAATGAACTTGTTTATTCACAACTGGAGAGATAAAACTAAACACTGTAATAGGTGAAGGAGGTTACATGTCAGGAATACCTGTAAAAAAAAAAAAACACATGTACAAATCAAAATTCACTGGTTGTTAAAGTATTCAGTCCCTGAGGTCAGTACTTGGTGGAAGAACCTCTGAGTGTTTGACTTGCGCCAGACGTAATGCTTTCATTTTAGACCAAAAAGTTCAATTTTTGTCTCGTCTGACCACAAAACTTTTCTCCACGTGCCTGCAGTATCATGAAGATGCTTTTTCACAAACACCGTACGAGCTTTTAGATGCGTCTTTTTCAGTAATGGCTTCTTTCTTGCCACCTGTCCATAGAGGCCAGCTTGTTGTCCATGGAGGCCAGTGTCCACATGTCCATATTGTTGAATGGAGGCTTATTGTCCACATGTCCATATTGTTGATTGATGAACACTGACCCCCATCTCAGACATGGAGCCTTACAGATCTTCAAAGCCATTGTTGGATTTACAGAAACATCCTGAACTAGTTTCCTGCATAACCTGGGATGGGACCATTCTCCCGGATTTAAGCTGAAACTTCAGAGTTGCTACAACAAGCCTGTGGTCGGTGTTGAGGAACTGAGTGCTCCGGTAGACCCTGTAGTTCTGGATCAACCTCCAGCGACTATCAACGAGCACATGGTCAATCTCCTTTGCCACAAAACAGCGTTAGAATACCAAGTCCAGCGATGAGTCTGTGGTCTTGAAACCATGAACCAGCCACCCCAAGTCAATGACTTCTTGCAAAGTCAAGGAAATTAGTGCTATTCTGGTTCACAGTTCCAGACCCATGGGGACCAACAAACGTCTCATAACCATCGCTGTCAGTTCCATTTGATGCATTGAAATCCCCCAAGACTAGAAGAGTATCTTGCCCAGGGCACTGATCAACCACAGACTCTACCATGGCATAGAATGAGTCTTTCAAGGTGATACTGTTATGGATTTGGAAACCTTGTGCACACAAGCAGCCAGAGTCCCCGTAGTTCAGTTATTTCGATAAGTATGTGTTAATAGTTAGAATCCTTCCTTCTGTCTAATGGGAATTACATGCGAGCTACGAGTTATTTTTAGCAAGGTTTTTCCTCATCAGCAACAACAACAACTACTACATCCACTACAACAACGCCACCATCCCGCACTCGACCGGTCACCATTGCCCACGTGTTTTCGGCTGAAGGTGTGGGCGGAGACTCGAACGCCACAGATCGAGGATCCATCGCAAGGAAGGGCATGGACCGTTTCCTCCAGCCAATGAGCGAAGGGCGAGCATGACACGCACGCCCCAGCCAATCGGGAGGCGACCACGAGTCATCCGACAACCCCTCGTCCAATCAGGAGGCGAGTGTGAGGAGAAGAGACCCCTCCCTCCTCAGAAGAGCAGAGTGGTTGTCTGGACCAGTGTTGGGCAGACAAGGGTGCGTTCTGCAGGATCGTGGCGATTGCGGCTTGGTCTGGGTCGTGGGTTCGAGTCCCACCATGGTGTTTTGCGTTGGAGCGCTTGAGCTGGGATCCCCGTTCCCGTTCACGGGCTCCACAAGTGCGGGTACGGTGAAACCGCACGAGGTGGGGAGGTACCCAGCTCTACCGAAAATAGACCCACGAGGTCCATTTATTTTCCGTGTGTGTGTGTGTGTGTGTGTGTGTGTGCGTGTGCGCCTGTGTATGCGCGTGCGCGTGTGTCTGTGTCTGTGCGTGCGTGCGTGGGTGTGTGTGTGTGTGTGTGTGTGTGTGTGTGTGTGTGTGTGTGTGTGTGTGTGTGTGTGTGTGTGTGTGTGTGTGTGTGTGTGTGTGTGCGTGTGCGTGTGCGCCTGTGTATGCGCGTGCGCCTGTGTCTGTGTCTGTGCGTGCGTGCGTGGGTGTGTGTGTGTGTGTGTGTGTGTGTGTGTGCGTGCGTGTGCGCATGTGTCGGTGTGTGCGTGTGCGTGTGCGTGTGCGTGTGTGTGTGTGTGTGTGTGGCGCTGTCCTGAAAGTAGAATTGTTTAAGTGCCTTGAACATACCTGCATTGCTTTTCATCAGTTTAACTCTGCTTTGTGTTTCCCACTCCCCGATTATCGTTGTAAAATTAACTTTTCTTCTTTTTCTTCTTTTGGCGAGCTCCCGTAAGGGGTCGCCACAGCGGATCAACCGTCTCCATTTCGCTCTATCCTCCACATCTTCCATTGCCACTCCAACCACCCGCATGTCCGCCCTCACCGCATCCATGAACCTCTTCTTTGGCCTTCCTCTTCTCCTCCTGCCTGGCGGCTCCATCTTCAGCATCCTTCTCCCGATATACTCCGTTTCCCTCCTGTGCACATGTCCAAACCATCTCAATCTCGCCTCTCTCACTTTGTCTCCAAACCGTCCTACCAGCGCTGTCCCTCTAATACACTCATTTCTTATCCTATCCATCCTCGTCACTCCCAACGAGAATCGCAGCATCTTTAACTCTGCCACCTCCAGCTCCGCTTCCTGTATTTTTGTTAGCGCCACCGTCTCCAAACCATACAACATAGCTGGTCTCACTACCGTCTTGTATACTTTCCCCTTCACTCTTGCAGCTACCCTTCTGTCACAAATCACTCCTGCAACTCTTCTCCACCCACTCCATCCTGCCTGCACTCTCTTTTTCACTTCTCTCCCACACTCTCCGTAACTTTGGACAGTTGATCCCAAGTATTTAAACCCATCCACCTTCCCCACCTCAACTCCTTGCAACTACACCATACCACCACCCTCCCTCTCATTTACGCACATGTACTCCGTCTTACTCCTACTGACTATCATTCCCCTTCTCTCCAGTGCGTACCTCCACCTCTTGAGGCTCGTCTCAGCCTGCTCCCTACTCTCCCTACAGATCATGATGTCATCCGCGAACATCATGGTCCATGGAGACTCCAGTCTGATCTCGTCCGTCAACCTGTCCATCACCATTGCAAACAGGAAAGGGCTCAGAGTCGATCCTTGGTGCAATCCCACTTTAACCTTAAACCGGTCCGTCATTCCTACCGCACACCTCACCGCTGTCACACTGTCCTCATACATATCCTGCACGATCCTCACATACTTCTCCACCACTCCCGACTTCCTCATACAATGCCACAACTCCTCTCTTGGCACCCTATCATAAGCTTTCTCTAAATCCACAAACACACAATGTAACTCCTTCTGGCCTTCCCTATACTTCTCCATCAACATTCTCAAAGCAAACATCCCATCAGTGGTGCTCTTTCCTGGCATAAACCCATATTGCTGCTCACAAATCATCACCTCTCCTCTCAACCGAGCATCCACTACTCTTTCCCACAACTTCATGGTGTGGCTTAACAACTTTATCCCTCTGTAATTTCCACAGCTCTGCACATCACCCTTATTCTTGAAAATCAGAACCAGTCCACTTGATCTCCACTCCTCCGGCATCCTCTCACTTTCCAAGATTTTATTAAACAATCTGGTTAACAACCCCACTGCCATCTCTCCGAAGCACTTCGATGCCTCCACTGGTATACCATCTGGGCCAACCGCCTTTCCACTTTTCATCTTCTTCATAGCAGTCCTCACTTCATCCTTACTGATCCACCCCACTTCCAGATTCACTATCTCCACCTCTTCCAACCTTCTCTCTCTCTCATTATCGTTGTAAAATAAACCCCCCATGTTAAATGTACCAGCTCGTTTTCTGTGCTTTCCTCTATCGGCCTAGCATGGTGCGAATTGGTAGGGCCGTTCGTGCCGTGGATTGTTCATTGGGACCGGCGCGGCTCTGGTAATTCCGCTTGGTTACGCCGGATCTGAGTCGGAACATGCGACTCGGTCCGGACAGAGTGGGCCGAGGGTGTGGTTTTCCCCCGTAGTTGGACGACGTGGGTACTTAGGTATATTGAAATTAGGCAATTGACCCTACCCCAACGGCCGTCGAAGTATTGGCGACCACGGTCCGCTAAGGGACCTGTGACTTTTGGACTTATCCGAGAGTCACGACCTAAATTCTGGGGTGTTCGGGGGAAACAACTCTACTGCTCCACCTAGTTGTCGTTTATCGCCATCGAACCCCGGCCCACAACAAATTGGTGTCAGTAGTGGAGATACGAACCCCTCCACCCCCATAGAAGGGTAACAGGATTCGAACCCACAAAATTGGTGTTCAGGAGTGCGATTTGGCCCCTCCGCCTCCACGAAATTAACGGGATTTGGATCAGGGGTATACGGAGCAACCCCCCCCCCATCCTGTTCTATCCAAATTACGAGCGTCTAAATTATTCCAAATACGCACCATGGCAGGCCAAAATGAGCTGGAACAGATGGGTTTAGAGGTAGGTTTGGGGGAGCCGATGGCCCAGGACACCTCCATGCAAGAAGACGTGCCCCCGCAACCAAACCCAGAAGTGGCAGGGGCGGTGTATGACACCCCCCCCCGTCAACCCCCCCTCCCCGATTTCTGCCGGTTCCGCACACCATCATGGCGGATCGGCTCCGTCATGAACATTTAACTTTGACCAGTTGGGGGAAATACTAATGCTGATGAGGAGCGATATGCGGAGGATGGACGCAAATGCGCAACGAATGAACGACAAAATGGACGAGATGAAGGGGAATATGGAAAGCCGCATGGATGCGAACACGCAGGAACTGAGGGGTGATATGCGAACACAGCGAGGGGAATTGCAAAGCATGGGGTTGAACCCGCAGGCGAATATGAAGGAGGTGGAAGGCATCATGGCGGCACCACGTGGCGGAGCGACCCAACCAACAGGGAGTACAAATTGTGTCTGTTCCGCGATGGAGATGGGTGAGGTCGAGACGACGAGAGATGCCACGATAATTGAAGGGGAAATGTGTAGGGTGAGACCCGAGGGGACAACGGAAATAATAAACGAGGTGACGGAGACGCAGAAATCAAAAGAGGGGGACGAATTGCATGAAACTGAACAGGAAATTAACGAGCACACACAAGTAGAGATAGTGAGGGACAACGGGGTTGAGCTGGTGGAATGTTTCATGACCCGGTGTGAGCATCAGCTTAACCTCCCTCAGGAACAGAGGTAGACGGTATGCTCCCTCGAAGTGGACTGCGACCAGGTGAGTCCGGTCGGGCTGTGTGAGGGCCGAGCGGGTGTATGATGTGAACGGGTACACGCGGAGCTTGGGGGGTAGGGAAACCCCGGGATTTCTGGTAGTAACACGAGTCTCCAATGTGATTGTCCCGGAGTGTGTGTTGGAATGTGTGCCAGAAGGTAAGTATGGTGTGAGTAACATGGCATGCGTGAGTGCGTGTGTGGAAATGGACGACGGACCGATTCAGATGGGAGACGGGTGTGGTGAGCCTTCTGCGCCGTATAAAGTGATTTTGGCAATCGCGCCGGCTTCGCAGGATGTAGCGTGCGACAGTTCGGCATTTTGCGAATGGCCCTCACACGTGCGTCTGCGTGGAGGGAATCCAGTGTGGAAACGTTCCACGTTTGGGACAAGAAGACCTCGCGGACAGTTAAAATGTAGATGGCGAGTGTTGTGTGAATTTGGAACGGACGGGTCCCCATGCGAGCGCGTGTGCGAGGCTCCACATGCTGCGCAGCGCGAGACGTGCGGAGCAAGCTTCAGGTGAGCAGCGCACGTCGGCTCGCATGGCGGATGCCCCGAAAGCGAGCGCTCGGTGCGATTTGCAGGGTGACGTCATGGCTACACGTATCGCCTGATGGAAGGGACGAGCGAGTGAGCCATAGACCGCCACCCTTGTGGTGTAAAAAATAAATTAAAAAAAAAGCCTTGCTCCAAGTACACGGCCCTGGCCAGGATGTGGTAGACATCCTGCTTGGGCATATGAGAATTAGTTAGTGGGAAGGGTTTAGCGATAGATAGACCGGCCTCATGGGGCCCATGGAACGAGTTAGAGGGAATGTTAGGTTAGATTTGGAATTGAAAATGGATTTCGGGAGACACGGACCGACATGGAATGTGTAGAGGGGACATAGCTTCATGATATAATTAAATAGAACGTGCACTAGTTTAAGGGATGACGAGGGGCACGAGCTAGTTAGTGGGGACGTAGCAAGCAGTGTTGGTGTGGATTGACGAAAAGTTAAAATTGTACAATGAGTGAATGTGGGACAGCGGGCCCGAGTGTGAATGGAGCAAATGTGGAATGCATGGTGCGAATGAATGATTGGGGGCAGGAGGGAATCCCACCCAAGGGACCCCGGGGTCAGTATAATGTTAGTTAAATTCACCAACAGGAGGTCGTTTTGTTGTTGGTGTTGAGAGAAGGCACGTAACCTTTTTGAAGGGTGCAGGAGTCCATTGACCGGCTGGGAGCGTGGCTGTGGAAAGGTGAGTATTGAGAAAAGGGCACCCCAGGCACCGAAGTAGTCGGCCAGAGTAGGCCAAGGGTCCAAGGGATCGGGATAGTGTAGTGGGCACGGGCGACCCTCGGAAAGGGACCCGGAGCACCAAAATGCCACGTGGGCATGGAAGGGGGACAATGCCAGGAAGGGCACCCCCCACTGCGTTCATAGGGAGCAAGTAGGCTCGGAGACAGCCTTAGGGCCCGGGGGTGCCGTAGTTAGAGTTCGGCAGATGGGAATCCCTGCCCAAGTGAGCCACGCTGCCCAGCCACGAAATTGTACAAGGGCACAAGAGAAAATTTGCGGACAGGGCCCAAATCAATAATGGACACCAACACAGGTGACGGGAATTGTGGTTGTTAGAACCGATGGTTTAAAGAGACAGGCGTGTTGAAAAGCCCCGAGGATAGTTTAAAGTGTAATAAATGCAAGGGTAGTTTGAAAGAAATGTACCCCTTCGCACTATCCATCCCTTCGCCCTCTGTAGGCTGCTGGACTCACTTTGGGACGATTGCTGAACTCTGTGGAGGCTATTCTGAGGCTTTGTTGGGCCTCGAGGCAGGACACGAGTCTCTCCCTTATTCCCCTCCAAAAAGGATCTTAGGGGTTGGGAGTAGACGGACAGGATAGGTTAGCCAGACAAGGACAATAGGAGGGTTAGGGACAAGCAATTATAAAGAAGTACAAAATAAAAAAATTAAATAAATTAATAAAAATTGTCTAAATTTTGTTGTTTTGTTGTTGCAAACTAAGGGAGTGGGTATGGACAGAGACAGGCAAAGGCGATAGGTTGGAGGGGGGGACGGTAGGGTAGGTCCGAGCCCGTTTCCGGAGCGGCCGGCACCACCGCCACTTCCTCTCCAGAACCTCACAGACTAGACCAGAGGCCGGCCAGCTTCATATGCCGGCCTGTTGTGCTGCATCTCCTGGTCCGCATTTGCTTTGCCTTGCCTCACTTGTCTGCCTTTGCCTTGACCCGATGCCTGCTTGCCCTTGGTTGCATTGCCCCTGCGTCACCATCTCACCATGTGTGCCAGGCTCATCTTCCAGTGTTTTGCAAGGACTGTCCTGCAGGCAGCCACTCCAAGGACTACGTTTGTGCAGCCCATGAATCCATTTTTTTGTGTTTTGTGTTCATTCCTGTACCAATGACTTTTTCTTCCTTCCAGAGATCACAGGTCCTGGGCCATGGTTAGTGTAAATAGATAAGGTAAAATTGTAAATATTTTACAACCCACCTGTTGTTTGTGTTAGCACCGACAATTTAGTTAAGTTGTCTGTGTGAGTCTGTTAGTTTAGTTACGTAGCGCACTAGGTTATTTATTTTTGGGACATGTATACAAATGTTGCACTCAGGGATCCGTCGGTAAAATGTACTCGGGGGAAAAACCTACACCTGCGTGGCACACGAAAATTTGACGACTCGGGACGAGTCTGTAAAAAGGGGAGGGGGTAGTGTTACGGATTTGGAAACCTTGTGCACACAAGCAGCCAGAGTCCCCGTAGTTCAGTTATTTCGATAAGTATGTGTTAATAGTTATAATCCTTCCTTCTGTCTAATGGAAATTACATGTGTGCTACGAGTTATTTTTTAGCAAGGTTTTTCCTCATCAACAACAACTACTACTACATCCACTACAACAACGCCACCGCCCCACACTCGACCGGTCGCCATTGCCCACGTGTTTTCGGCTGAAGGCGTGGGCGGAGCCTCCAATGCCTCAGATCGAGGCTCCATCCCAAGGAAGGGCATGGACCGTTTCTTCCAGCCAATGAGCGAATGGCAAGCATGACACGCATGCCCCAGCCAATCGGGAGGTGACCACGAGTCATCCGACAACCCCTCGTCCAATCAGGAGGCGAGTGGGAGGAGAAGAGACCCCTCCCACCTCAGAAGAACAGAGTGGTTGTCGGGACCAGAGTGGTTGGGCAGACAAGGGTGCGTTCTGCAGGATCGTGGCGATTGCGGTCTGCAGTCTTTGAGGCGAGTGCGGCTTGATCTGGGTCATGGGTTCGAGTCCCACCATGGTGTTTTGCGTTGGAGCGCTCGAGCTGGGATCCCCATTCCCGTCCACGGACTCAGAGCTCCACAAGTGCGGATCCGCTGAAACCGCACGAGGCTGGAAGGTACCTGGCTCTACTGAAAATAGACCCACGAGGTCCATTGCGTGTGTGTGTGTGTGTGTGTGTGTGTGTGTGTGTGTGTGTGTGTGTGTGTGTGTGTGTGTGTGTGTGTGTGTGTGTGTGTGTGTGTGTGTGTGTGTGTGATGCTGTCCTACAAGTAGAATTGTTTAAGTGCCTTGTACATACTTGCATTGCTTTTAGTCAGTTTAACTCTGCTCTGTGTCTCTCCCTCCCCAATTATCGTTGTAAAATAAACCCCTGTTAAATGTACCAGCTCGTTTTCTGTCCTTTCCTCCATTAGCCTAGCATGGTGCGTGTTGCGAATTGGTAGGGCCGTTCGTGCCGTGGATTGTTCATTTGGTCTGGCGCGGCTTTGGTAATTCCGCTCGGTTACGCCAGATCCGAGTCGGTAATAGCGACTCGATTCGGAGAAAATCGGTCGAGGGTGTGGTTTTCCCTGGTAGTTGGACGACGTGGGTATTTCGATATATTGAAATTTGGCAATTAACCCTACCCCATGCCGTCTAAATATTGGCAACCATGGTCCGCTAAGGGACCCGTGACCTTTCGGACTTATCCGAGAGTCATGACCTAAATTCCGGAATGTTCGGTGGAAACGACTCTACTGCTCCACCTAGTGGTCGTTTATCGCCACCAAACCCCGGCCCACAACAATATCACTCACCTCAGGCGGAGCATACACAGAGACCAGGGAAATGACACCCAAGGAGTGACGAATCCTTAGTCTCATAATACACTTGTTGACAGGTGTTACCTCAATTATCATTGGAGTCAGCTTATTGGACACAGCTGCAGCAACTCCTTGGGAATGGTAACCATCAGAGCGACCAGACCAATAGTAGGTGTAACCACTCAACAAGGTCTCACCAATATCCGGTCTCCGAACCTCAGAGAGTGCTGCGATACCGAAGTTCAGACGCTTGAACTCAGATGATAACAGAGACAGGTGATCATCCTCTCTTCGGGATAGGACATTCCAGGCACCCACCCGAAGGGACCGCCTCAGGTTAACCCAAGGAGACCGCCGTCTGGTGGACGACACCTCAGCACCACTCCGACACACTCTCCCGCAATCTGACCCGGGAATGTTACCCCGTGGTTTTCCTCCTGTCCTCAAAGATTGGGGGTCCAGAAGGCTTTGCCCCAATCCCATCATCTGGTTAGCTGCCCTGCGAAAGGAAGCTGCACAGGAGGTACTCCCACGGAGTGGGTTTTCAGAATATAAACAATTTTTGGAGAAGCACTCCCAGAAAAAGTATGTCTTACACTCACTATAATTATGGATGACTACTGAGGAGAGAAAAGTTGTCGGAAGCTTTATAAATGACGATTTGGGTTTTTGTATCAGGATCTGTTGTTGCTCGATGGTGAGACCCACGCACATCATGGGCACAGAAAAGTTTTATCAAAGTTACATTTTCAAACCTTATTCTGTATTCCACTCTTTTGTTTTGAAATATATACAAAAAATAAGGACTTACAGATGGAATGTCTTTCCACATGCACGGAATTGTGTTCAGTTTATCGACTCACAAACTGCCGTTTTACTGACTAATGAAAGGAAACACAACGTTAGAAAATGCGTCGTGTTTGCATTGTTGGTTGCATGCAAGCTTCAAGATGGCATTCGGTGACTTTATCCCGACCCTCTATCCAGCTCGACCCTCTATCCAGCTCGACCCTCTATCCAGCCCGACCCTCTATCCAGCCCGACCCTCTATCCAGCCCGACCCTCTATCCAGCCAGCATAACTGATCAGTGGGATGGACTGACTGAAGGACATCGTTACACCTTTAACAGGTGATGTCGACTTCGTCAAAGACGAGTTAAAAACCAAAAACGTGTCCACTGGGTGAGTAGGGTAAGAAGGGATGGTAAGTGTGTGTGTGTGTGTGTGTGTGTGTGTGTGTGTGTGTGTGTGTGTGTGTGTGTGTGTGTGTGTGTGTGTGTGTGTGTGTGTGTGTGTGTTGTGTTAAGTCTGACTTCTTTCTTGGGACTCTGGTGCAGTAATTGGTATTTATTTTGATTTGAAAGAAAACAAGTTTTCTCCCCTCTTTTATTCCTGATATACCTTCTCTCAATTTACATTCTCCCCCTTCCATGTGTGTGTTACATCGATGGCCTCTTCCATTCATAACATGAAACACACCCTCAAAAAAGAAGAATGTTATCGACGAAGAATTTAAATTTTTACAGCACTTAAACTTTCTGAAGAATCGAGACTTGATAACGCGAAGAACATTTGGCCAAAATGGACAAATCCTATGGAAAGGACATTGTCGGTTGTGTTAACGACCAGGAAAGCCATACCCAGCGTGAGATGCAAGATACATTTCGTGAAACAAGTTGGTGTGTGGTCAGCTTGTTCTTTTGCACCACAAGCATAAAGGAAAAGTCCGTTCAGCACTGCCCTCAATACCACCACGAAACGGAAACCCCCGAGGGGCAAGACCTTCATTTGTGCAGAAACTGCTTTTCTTCAAACAGGGTCCTGTGCAGGTGAAACCTTCATACTTGGATGACCAGTTCTTGAGAGAGATCTCCCAGTTCTACTCATTGTGTGAGTGCCATATTGCGCTATACCTTCTTTCGTTCTTTTTGCTTATAGCAGCTAAACGTCATGACCATGGGACGGTAGAGAGGTACCGATAGTGCAAATTTGAGCTGTTTCGTGTCGGTTCGATTCCAGAGCAGACTATCCCTGCAAGTGAAGCATCAATCAAAGACAGTGTGCCATCCCTCATGTGGATGTTAAGTTGAGAAGTGCTGACAGCCTATATTTCCATGAATTTGACTTTTGATCTTCCAACGTTGTTTGCCAGGACGGTTGGTAGTTGTGAACACTTGGCTGAAGTTTGAAATGTCTTTTTTCATGTCTCATTGGAGAAAATGCGTTTGAGGATGGCTTGGAGTGATGATTGTGTACATGCACCTTCCGTCCTGCCTCCTTTCTTGCTTTCTTGATGACTTGTCATCCGTCAGTTTATATTGATCTTATTCATTTTCCTTCCTGCTTCCAGATCTCCTTTTGGATAAGTGCTTGGAATGCGTGAACTGAAATGACCCAGATAAAACGAGGAATGCGACGTTGAAATTTAATTTTTAACTTTTTGTACAAAGTTGAATCAAGAATGTCGTTTGCTTGGAAATGTATGAAATACAGTGAGCGATGTGGAGGTAGACATATCAGGAAAGAGTCACTTCCCCATATGGGTTTAGAAACGGTGGAACAAAGTAGGGAGGCTTGTTACCACACCCCTCACCCCCCCCCCCAGCTCTGCATCCCCAGCCTCCCTCCTCTGTCTGTCCTTTGTCGACAATCGGCAGTCTGTGATCGAGCAACGACTTCATTTCAATTGAATGTTATATTTTGAACACCGTAGAGCACTCACTCTTCGGAACATGAATTGGAAAAGAAACCTGAATTTTGTATGTGCTTTGGCTCCGAACTTGGCGAACTGGACAGAGTTTCGTCCCGATAGTACGTGCGCAGAGAGAACTAAAGTAATTATTTTGTCTGTCCACCTGGCAGTGAAAAAAAACTGAAAATCATTTGTAGCAAAAAAGCATAGTTTTTAAGGACATCACAAAGGACACAAACAACAGGCACAAATAACGAATGTCACGCGTTAAATAAAGTGGTGCAAAAGATGCTGTGTCAACGATGGTAAACTTCCGAAGAAATGTTTTTGTTTTCTCCAACAGTTAAAACTTCTATTTGATTTTAATTGTGGTATATACTTGAACACGGTGGAACACAAATCACCTTTTGGCCTTCCATTTTGCAGTACTTGGAAAAATAATCTTACACCATTTTACATCATTTCGACCAATCAAATGTGCTGCTCACCCTCTCAGTGTTGGGGTATCTCGAGATTCAGACAAAATTGTGGCTCGTAGGAAATATCAATCGTGCACAAAAATGCAAAACAAGGGTTTACGATCCATACAATGATGTCAAGACACACAAACATCTGTGGAGTATAATTGTGACATCCAGAATATACCTTTTCAGAAAATAATATGCAAACTTCACCCATCCAGAGGGTACACTATGCGTATATTTATGAGTTTGTATCTTGGATGATTATTTTGAGTATTTGTATGGGATTAAACGGATGGAGTCTCCCTGATCTTCCATACAAAGGAAGTGTACCAGCGTGTTGATGATTGGCATTCAGGCATGAACCCAGCTGTGACTAATTTATATGTGTGTGTGTGTATGTATATATATATATATATATATATATATATATATATATATATATATATATATATATATATATATATATATATATATATATATGTATTGTTACGGCCACGGGTACTGAGTGTATTATGAGGGAGTTAGTCCTCATTTCTCCTTGGAAGAACCGGACATGGGGCCTCCGCTCACAATTAACTTCCTGGTACGGTGGGATGCTTAACAACCACAAACGCCAATCAGTTAATCACGATTTCCAGTGTCCACCGTCTAATTTGCCATTTAACTAGAGGTCACGTGGCGTCATAACCAGGGAACGTGCCCTCGGCGATGCACCGGTCTTATCTTGATTAGATCTTAAGTAAGGTGGCCGAGGGTTTACCACTGGTGCATGCTGACTATGACAGGTCAATTAGTTTGGGAACTACCTCCCAGTCGATCTAGGTTCAGACAATGCTGGATCAATGGAAGGAAATGACAAGCACGGACAGGTTGAAATGTCAACAAGGAATTTATTATTAAGAAAAATATATAAACTGAAGAACTTTTTATTTCCTTGTGGTTTAAATGGATAAATTCAAATCAATCAAAATAATCTCAAACAAATATGGAATTCAACAAGCAGTTATAGAACAAGTTCAAATTGCGAACATACCCCGTGGGAGTTCATTCGTACAACTCACAGGTAAGTGATAGCATGGACAACAGATAGATTTGAAATTTAAGATTTTCTTCACATCAGAAAAAGAAACCCAGAACACCTCACAAGAGTGAGGCTAGTTTCATGTCATCATTTGTGACTTAATTTTGCGTTGGGCATCACCCAACGCATTTAATATATTTTTTAAATAGCAATTTAAAGAAAATGGGCCGAAAGGGCTGTTTCTCGGCCCAAAGGGAGGGAATCACACTTTGGGCTCAGTTAATGCCTGGGGAATGGTCTCTAGAATATACCTGTCAGGTTTGGTTCAGTATCGTTCACTAATAACCAAGAAATAACAATTTTTAGAAAATGGGCCAAAATGGATCGTTCCTTGGCCCGAAGGGCCGCAATCGCACTTTGGGCTCAGTTAATGTCTGCACATATGTGTCTAGTATATACCTGTCAATTTTCATCGAATTCTGTTCACGAATAATGGAGAAATAGACGTTCAAATGAACTGTACACAAGAAAAGAGAGAACACGAGCTGCGCTTGGACCCCGTGGGGTGGAAGACCCCACGGGGTAAAAATATACAAAGAGCAGATGCTTATCACTATGCCTTACTTTACAACTGAACACTAGACATGGGTACCAAACACATCATTCTGGGGGAAAAGAAATCCGGTCTCAGCTGATGAATGCAGAAGTTGTCGTGCATCTAATAAAATGACCCAAAATGTGTGAGCGTGCCCTGGTCAGCGGCCAGCGCCATGCCTCGCCGTGCACCCACCCGCAAACAGGCTCACACCAATAAACGTCACGTCGTCAGCCCAGAAACCAGGACCGCCAAGAGCCAGGTACCGAGCAGAACCAGCAGGAATGGTCCAACCGTCACCAACCGTAGGAGCTATCAGGAGCTGTAAGAAGCTGAAACCAACAGGCATGAGCTGTAACAAGCTGAAACCAACAGGCAGGAGCTGTAAGAAGCTGGAACCAATGGTCAGGAGCTGTAAGAAGCTGTAACTAATGAGCAGGAGCTGTAAGGAACCGTCATGAACTGTCAGAAAGGCGGTCCTCCTGTAATTTTTATTGGCGACCAGTGTGGGCGAATCCTCAAGTAGACTTCAGCCAATTCCCGCTTGCCGATTGGCACATCGCTGCACGTGACCGCCAACCGTCAACCCCCGCAATCATTCCTTCCCCACCTTCGAACAAGATGCAACTCCCAATTAACACAGGCCTGGCTCATGAGGCCATGTTCGGGGCACTGGACGAATGCCAGACAGCAGCCATTTGCTGGAATTACTGAACGAAAACGTGAAGTGCTCACAAAAGGTCAACAGCAACCATCACCTCCCCGTTCAGCCCGACATGAACAAGAGCCAGCCGGCATCCATCGAGCTGCTGAACAGGGAGTCAAACGTCGATGGAAAAAGGTGGATGTCAAGCATCGATGAAAGAGAGATGGGTGTCGATGAAAGAGCGATCGGTGCATGAGGTAAATGATCCATAGCCATGTCTGACCATCAGAATAAGTGTTCAGGAAAAGCCCACGGTGTGTTTAATCAAATGTCCTGCAAGTCCAAAGTGTCTTGATGGAAAGGGAATAGAATGTCTCTCCGTTGGGCTAACAGCGAGCTATCTGTCGCGTACACATGACAGTGAATATCACTCAATCAGAAATGAAAACTAACATAAAATCATGCGTCATGAATGTGTCATAAAGAGGAAAAGGTTATCCCAAAAGAACGAAAGGGAACCTATTCTTTACCCTTCAGGCCTAAGCCACATTTGCCACGGCGGCCGTGGGGTCTCCAAAATCTATGGCCACTAGCAATTATACGGCAGCCGCAGTATTTCCACGGTCACACAATGTAGCAGTCACATATGTTTTTATTTTTCGGGGAGCCGCACGGCGTATTTAGAAATTGTGGAGACCGAAAACATGGGGTTGCCATACGGTCTTTGATTTGATGTCGCACGGTGACCTTGAGGGGCCCTGCGGCAGCCATAGAATTTTCAAGGCGGATGCAAGGTAGCCTCAAGGTGCCCGCAAGGAGACCACAAGGGGGCCCTAAGGTG